>NW_012120533.1:0-1482 GCF_000951035.1 Colobus angolensis palliatus
AGGCAGGAGAATGGCGTGAACCCGGGAGACGGAGCTTGCAGTGAGCTGAGATCCGGCCACTGCACTCCAGCCCGGGCGACAGAGCAAGACTCCGTCTCAAAACAAACAAACAAACAAACAAAACCAGACAAGAATGAAACAGAGTGATCCCCTGTACCCCTTCTATCCAGTTTTCTCCAGTAGTAACGTGTTAAAAAACCATAATACTGTATAGTCATGCAGTAGCCATCCCCACCGCTCCCCACCTCCACTTATACAAAGCGGATACATTCCAAGACTCCCAGTGGATGCCTGAAACCACAGACAGTGTCAAACCCTATGTATACTCTGCTTTTTCCTATACATACCTCTGATAAAGTTTAATTTGTAAATTAGTAAAAGATTTAAAATAAAACAGTTATAAAATGTACTGTAATAGAAGTTTTGTGAATGTGGTCTCTCACTTTCTGTCTCTTTCTTTTTTTTTTTTTTTTTTGAGGCGGAGTCTCGCTCTGCCGCCTGGGCTGGAGTGCAGTGGCCAGATCTCAGCTCACTGCAAGCTCTGCCTCCCAGGTTCCCGCCATTCTCCTGCCTCAGCCTCCGAGTAGCTGGGACTACAGGCGCCCGCCACGTCGCCCGGCTAGTTTTTTGTATTTTTTAGTAGAGACGGGGTTTCACCGTGTTCGCCAGGATGGGTATTGATCATTAATAGACATTTGAGACTGAGGCACGTGCATCACTTGAGCGCAGGAGTTCAAGAACAGCCTGGGCAACATGGTGAAACCCCATCTCTACATAAAAATACAAAAGAAACATGAGGCCGTATGCGGTGGCTCATGCCTATAATCCCACCAGTTTGGGAGGCTGAAGCCGGTGGATCACTTGAGGCCAGGAGTTCAAGAGCAGCCTGACCAACGTGATGAAACCCTGTGTGTACTCAAATACAAAAATTAGCTAGGTGTGGTGGTGGATGCCTGTAATCCCAGCTACTCAGTAGGCTGAAGGGGGAGAATTGCTTGAACCCAGGAGGCAGAGGTTGCAGTGAGCCGAGATCACGCCACTGCACTCCAGCTTGGGTGACATAATGAGATTCCATCTCGCGCAAAAAAAAAAAAAAAAAGCCGTGTGTGGTGGTGCACGCCTGTAGTCCCAGCTACTTGGAGGCTGAAGTGGGAGGATCACCTGAGCCCAGGGAGGTGGAGGCTGCAGTGAGCTGTGATCCTTCCACTGCACCCTAGCCTGGGTGACAGAGTGAGACCCTATCTCAAAAAAAGAAAAACATAGACGTATGAAGAAACTTAGAGATGAAGTCTCTAAGGAAAAGGCTGGGAAAAGAGGGAAACCAGGGTATTCTGAGTCCTGAGTGTTCTTTTTTTTTTTTTTGGAGACGGAGTCTCGCTCTGTCGCCCAGGCTGCAGTGCAGTGGCTGGATCTTGGCTCACTGCAAGCTCCACCTCCCAGGTTTACGCCATTCTCCTGCCTCAGCCTCCCAAGTAGCTGGGA
>NW_012120534.1:0-1999 GCF_000951035.1 Colobus angolensis palliatus
GAGTCTCGCTCTGTCGCCCAGGCTGGAGTGCAGTGGCGCTATCTCGGCTCACTGCAAGCTCCGCCTCCCGGGTTCACGCCATTCTCCTGCCTCAACCTGCCGTGTAGCTGGGACTACAGGTACCCGCCACCGCACCTGGCTAATTTTTTGTATTTTTAGTAGAGACGGGGTTTCATGGTGTAAGCCGGGATGGTCTCTATCTCCTGACCTCCTGATCCTCCCATCTCGGCCTCCCAAAGTGCCGGGATTACAGGCGTGAGCCACCGCGCCCTGCGGGAGGTTAGTTTCTATATTCATGTTTCAAGTAAGCCTGTAATTACCATTTATCACACTTTCTTTTTAAGTATTGGTAATACAGTTTACTTTATTCCCATAGAATGAGGTGTAGTGTTTATTATGTTCTCTGAGAAATCTAGTATAAGATCACATTGATATGTGTCTTGAACATTTGAATTCAATATCCTTTAAAACTTAAAATTGTTGTTTTCTTCGGAAAAATATATTAAAATATGGTTTCAGTTTATTTAACAAGTATAACAGTATTATTCAGTACTTTCATTTCTCTTGGAGTCAGATTTAACAAATTAGATAATCTTATACATATTTTTATTTCAATCTAATTTATCAAATGTATTGCCATAAATTAATAGTATTCTCTTATCATTCTTATGTCTCCTAAACTATAGTTTTGATTTTCTTTTTATTTGTAAGTCTATTGACATGTGCATTCTTTTCTCTTTTTCTTGGTTATGTTTACAGAGGTTGGTCTATTGTTTTTCATCTTGCCAAAAAATTAACTTCTGTCTTTATTAATTTCTTATGTGCTTTCTAAATTTTATAGTTCATGGATCAATAATTTTATTTTTATTTATGTTTTATAATGTTATTTATTTATTTTATTTATTTCATGCTACCACCAACTTCTATTCTATTCTCTTAGAAACCTGAAGTTATCTATGATTCTTCTTATGGACCCTCCATATGCATATTTTAACCTCATAAATGTACTTCGAATCTATATACTACTGTCCCTCATCCTAAAAGGAACACCATAAATGTGGCTTCTATGCATTGAGTTAACTTTTTTCATTCATTTTATTAACTTTTCTTCAAGCTTTTAAGCTTCTCCTAACAAATAAACCTTTTCTTCATAGCATTTATAACAGTTGTGATTTCTTATTCTTTTGTGAATTATTTAATCAATTCTCTCTCACTAGACTTAAATCTTCAGGGACCCTGGGACCCCATCTGTCATATCACCAATATGATTACACATCTGGATAATCAATAGTTATATTTTAAATACATAAACACATTAAAGCATGAGAAAATAAACATGGCTACCACATGAAATTGTAGGAACTGAGATTTTGACCCTGCAAAGTACATTTTAATTCAGATTAGTAGAAAATTGCTGTGTTTGGGAAGTAGTTTCTTAGCCAGTTGATAAAAATATCATACAGAAGATTCAAGAACCAGACAAGGATTAAACAGGTGTCTTTTATGATCATTCCAATTTAAAGGTATTAGGATTAGCATCAAGTAAAAAAAAAATTCTAAAGGGAAAGGAAATAGAAACATTTACAGATGAGAATTTTTATTCATTATATTCAGGGCACTTGATATGGTGAATCTTTTGTCATCTAATTAATGAAGTAATTGTTCCCAGTTTATATGTGTTGAGTGAAAATGTGAAATCCCTTAGTGCAAGTTATTAATTTAAAATGCTGTTTTATTTTCTTAACTTATTCAAGTGTCGTGATCATTAGGTCGATGACAAGTGATAAGCTGTTTACAAGGCCTATATGGTTTTGCTGTATCTTCTTCTCCAAAAAAGAAAACATTAGAAGTGTCAGAACTGACACAATCAGAGAACTAGACACAACTTACTTGAAAAATGAGCAGGCAGTATTTTTATTTGGTTATATTGGTGCTATTGGTAATATTGGATTTATCCGCAGGGTGCAAGGTTAAAAAATGAAGTAAAAAAAAAAAAAAA
>NW_012120535.1:0-2351 GCF_000951035.1 Colobus angolensis palliatus
AAAAAAAAAAAAGGGCCAGGCATGGTG
This sequence comes from Colobus angolensis palliatus, assembly GCF_000951035.1. Lineage (NCBI taxonomy): Eukaryota > Metazoa > Chordata > Mammalia > Primates > Cercopithecidae > Colobus > Colobus angolensis. The sequence continues at coordinate 28 of NW_012120535.1, forward strand.
ACTCACACCTGTAATCCCAGTACTCTGGGAGGCCAAGGTGGGCAGATCACAAGATTGAGGACATCCTTCTTAAATTTTGTACTAAAAATACAAAAATTAGCCAGGTGTGGTGGTACACACCTGTAGTCCAGCTACTTGGGAGGCTGAGGCAGGAGAACTGCTTGAACCTGGGAGGCAGAAGTTGCAGTGAGGCGAGATCGCGCCACTGCACTCCAGCCTGGCGATACAGTGAGACTCATTTCCAAAAAAAAAAAACAAAAGGATGGGTACCATTTATTTTATTCCAGGCACCACAGCAGACGGTGGAGAAGTATCAGACAATCACAGTCCCTGTTTTCACAGAAGCTAAAGCATAATGGCAAGTATAAAACAAAAATAAAATCATGCAAGAGGGCCAAGCCTGGCTCACGCCTGTAATCCCAGCACTTTGGGAGGCCAAGGCAGGTGGATCACCTGAGGTCAGGGGTTCGAGACCAGGCTGGGCAACATGGTGAGACTCTGTCTCTACTAAAAATACAAAAATTAGCTAGGCATGGCGGTGTGTGCCTGTAATCCCAGCTACTTGGGAGGCTGGGGCAGAATTGCTTGAGACCAGGAGGCAGAGGTTGCAGTGAGCCAAGATCATGTGACTTCACACTCCAGTCTGGGCGACAGAGTGAGACTCCATCTCAAAAAAAAAGAAAATCATGCAAGAAAGTGGAGGAGGGCATTCCAGACCAAAAAAAAAAAAACCATGTCAGCAAGACCAGACAGATGTAAGAAGGTTAAGAAGCAGTATGCTGGGGGCACAGTGAGGAGAGTAAAGAAAGTGGTAAGTGGACCACAGCAGGTGAACCAAAAAACAGAGGAAAATCAAGCTGGATAGGCAAGACAGGGCCAACAGCTATGGGAGTCCCCACTCAAATGTAGTTTTGCTTTGACAATTCCAGTTACCCACAGTAAGTACAGTAACCACATTCGTGTAACTTTTATTACAATATATTGTTTTTTTTTATTAGTTATTATTGTTAATCTCTTACTATGCCTAATTTACAAATTAAACTTTATCATAGGCACATGCTGCACAGGAAAAAACATAGTATATACAGGGTTTGGTACTATTGATATCTGTGGTTTCAGGCATTCACCAGGGGTCTTGGAATGTATGCCACTAAGATAACTACTGTACTCTAGTACAGTATCCTCTTCCTTTCTTTCAAAGGTGCATAGATAAGTGAAATTGGAATTCTGTGAGTGTTTACATTCATACAAAAGTCCCATATATTTCCTTGCCATGGGTTAAATCATCTTTAAGAATTTCTTTGCTATTTCTGTATCTGCTGTAATAGCAGCAGAGATGTTCTTCCCAAAGACACAGGCTTAAGCAGGCCTTTTTCACATGAAGCTGTTCTGAAAGACAGCACCATTATTAGTTACTGCGTCAACTATCCAATAGAAGCATCCAACTTCAAAACTACAAAATCAGTGTGAAACCACTTCAAAAGCTCCTAGTTATCAGGCCAGACACGGTGGCTCATGCCTGTAAACCCAGCACTTTTGGGAGGCCAAGGAGGGAGGATTGCATGATGCAAGGAGTTTGAGCCCAGCCTGGGCAATATAGCAAAACCCTATCTCTAAATTTTAAAATTAGCCAGGCGTGGTGGTACGTGCCTGTAGTCCCAGCTACTCAGGAAGCTGAGGCAGGAGGATTCCCTGAGCCCAGGAATTTAAGGTTATAGTGAGCATCAATGCACTCCAGCCTGGGTGCCTGAGCAAGACCCTGTCTCTTAAAAAAAAAAAAAAAAAAAAGGTGGGGGGGAGGGGGGAGAGATTGCATTTAATGTGATGTTTGTCACACAATGTAGACAAGCAGCACAAAAGGATCTAGAGATGGGAGAGTGAATATTAGTTGACATAAAATAACTAAGACTTGACATGAGTTTTGCTTTTGGGGTACTTTTTAAATTTATTATAAATTTTTTCAAACATACAGAAAAACTGAAAGAATAAAAGTGAAACTCAAACTAACTAAACAAAACAACTGAACATTCCGTTCCATTTGCTTTATCCACTGTTTGTGTATGTTTGGGTTTTTTTCCTGAACCTCAGAGTAAGTTTTGTGCATTATGTATGAATATGAATTCTCCTACATAATATCTGTACCATCATTACGTTAAAAAAATTAGCAATACAGCCAGGAACGGTGGCTCACGCCTGTAATTCCAGCACTTTGGGAGACTGAGGCAAGCATATTACCTGAGGTCAGGAGTTTGAGACCAGCCTGGCCAACATGGTGAAATCCTGCCTCTACTAAAAATACAAAAATTAGCTGGGCATGGTGGTGT
>NW_012120536.1:0-1095 GCF_000951035.1 Colobus angolensis palliatus
TTTTTTGACAGAGTCTAGCTCTGTTGCCCCAGCTGGAGTGCAGTGGTTTGATCTCGGCTCACTGCAACATCCACCTCCCGGGTTCAAGCGATTCTCCTGCCTCAGCCTTCTGAGTAGCTGGGACTCTGGGCATGTGCCACCATACCTGGCTAATTTTTCTATTTGTAGTAGAGATGGGGTTTCACCATGTTGGCCAGGCTGGTCTCAAACTCTTGACCTCCAGTGATCTGTCCACTTTGGCCTCCCGAAGTGCTGGGATTACAGGTGTGGCCCAGCCTATATTCTATTAATGAAAGCATTGTTCTGTTCGTTCAGTGTAACACACTGTTAATATTTCTTTCTTCCTGATTTGGAGACTGAAGACCACCTTGAATCTTTGTGTCAAATGGAGTTGATTTTTTGCTAGGAATTTGAGTCTTAGAACTTTGGATTTTATTGGAAATGATGATTATACTGATTTACTGAAATTGACATAATAGTTATTTTGTTAAATTTATTGAATGAAGTAGTTGTAAAAAACAATTCTATATATTTTCTTTAGAGTTCGGTTCCCTCAAAATTATAAAAGCGGGAAAACTCAAGACAAAGAAATCCAACAAGGTACGTTTTCATAGGAAATAGTTCTTAACTGTACTGATTTTTGAAAACTGAGGCTAAGAACTCTTAGGTTATTGTAAGTGTATTTTTCTTTAATTGTACTGTTGGTATTAGATTAAAGTTAATACTATGGAGAATCATAACCTTTATCCAAATCTCTATATATGCCTTTGCTATCATGTATAACTCAGTTTAGTTAATGTCATTAAATAGTGGTGAAAGTTTTATCGTAAAATTAAGCCATTCTTATTGTAAATGTTCTATTGTTTGCAGAAACTTTTAGATTAATTTGGCAGATGCCTGCGTATAACTGAATGTAAATGATTATTAAAACTTCTTTCACTTTTAGAAAATGTTTTTTTCTGCTTAAAATTTCTAAAACTAGGCCGGGCGCGGTGGCTCAAGCCTGTAATCCCAGCACTGTGGGAGGCCGAGACGGGCAGATCACGAGGTCAGGAGATGGCTAACACGGTGAAACCCTGTCTCTACTAAAAATAC
>NW_012120537.1:0-6197 GCF_000951035.1 Colobus angolensis palliatus
TCTTTTAGTAATTTTTAAATGTACAATTAAATTATTATTGACTATAGCTACCTTGTTGTGCTACCAAATATTAGGCTTCATTCATTCATTCATTCATTCTATTTTTTTGTACCCATTACCCATCCCTATCTCCCCCTGACTTCCCCACTACCTTTCCCAGCCTCTGGTAACCATCCTTCTACCCTCTATCTCCATGGGTTTACTTGTTTTGATTTTTAGATTCCATGAAGAAGAGAGAACATGCAATGTTTGTCTTTCCATGCCTGACTTATTTTACTTAACATAGTGATCTCCAGTTTCATCCGTATTGTTGCAAATGACTGAATCTCATTTTTTTTTATGGCTGAGTAGTACTTCATTGTGTATAAACACAATGTTTTCTTTCTCCATTCATCTGTTGATGGACACTTAGGTTTCTTCCAAATCTTGGCTAATTGTGAACAGTGCTACAACAAACATGAGAATGCGGACATCTCTTCAATATATTGATTTCTTTCCATCTGGGTACATACCCAGCGGTGGGATTGCTGGATCATATGGTAGCTCTATTTTTTAGCTTTTTGAGAAACCTCTAAATGGTTATCCACAGTGATTGTACTAATTTACATTTCCACCAACAGTGTATGAGGGTTCCCTTTACTCCACATCCTCGCCAGCATTTGTTATTGCCTGTCTTTTGGATATAAGCCATTTTAACTGGGGCAAGATAATATCTCATTGTAGTTTTGAGTTGCATTTCTCTGATGATAAATGATGTTGCACACCCTTTCATATGCTGGTTTGCTATTTGTATGTCTTCTTTTGAGAATGTCTCTTCAAATTTTTTGCCCAATTTTTTATTGGATTATTAGATTTTTTTCTAGAGTTGTTTGAGTGTCTTCTATATTCTGGTTATTAAGCCCTCGTCAGATGGGTAGTTTGCAGATATTTTCTCCTGTGCTTGGATTGTCTTTTCACTTTGTTGATTGTTTCCTTTGCTGTGCAGAAGCTTTTAAACTTGATATAATCCCATTGGTCCATTTTTGCTTTGGTTGCCTGTGCTTGAGGGTATTACTCAAATCTTTGTCCAGACCAATGTCCTGGAGAGTTTTTCCAATGTTTTCTTGTAGTAGTTTCATAGTTTGAGGTTAGATTTAAATCTTTAATCCATTTTGGATTTGATTTTTGCATATGATGAGAGATGGGGGTCTAGTTTCATTCTTCTGTGTATGGATTTCCAATGTTCCCGATGACCTTTATTGAAGATACTGTTTTTCCTCCGGTGTATCTTCTTGGCCTCTTTATTGAAAATGAGTTCACTGTACATGTGTGGATTCATTTCTGGGTTCTTTCTTCTGTTCCCTTGGTCTCTGTGTCTGCTTTTATGCCGAAACCATGCTCTTTTAGTTACTATAGCTCAGTATAATTTGGCTATTTTGGGTCTTTTGTGTGAACCCATATACTCTAAAACACTACACAGTACTACAGAGCTGGGACCTATTGGGCATTCACTACATGCTGCATTTAATCTTTATCACAATGCTGTGTGAAAAAGAATTGTTTTGTCCATTTTATAAATAATAAAATTAAAATTCAAAGAAGCTTAGACATTTGTCCAAGATAAAACAAATGATCAACTGCAAAGAGTGAGGCAGGCCCTACAGACTCTCCTGGTATCCTTGCTGTCATCACACACTTCCAGATATACTTGTTTTATCTTACCCTGAGTTTTTAATTTATCTTGAACACAGTCAATCAATGTTCATAATAGAAAAAATATAAAATATAGATACAAAAAATGCTTTATCTCATTGTCCCGCTGTAACCACTATAAATCTGTTAATGTTTGGCATTTCTTACATATAAAATCACAATAAGATAAAACACAATTTGTCAATGATTAAAGTTTTTGACCAACCTTCAATGGATAAACCAATTCTTTACATTTAAAATAATTTTACTCAGTTCTGTAAAGCAAACCAAAACCAAAACAAATCTAACCTACGGAGAGAGAAAAATTTTATTTGACATGCTTTCCATCCCAACAAAAACGATCTCTAGCCACTAAACCCAAAATACACCGTCTTATAGTCAAAGCAAAAAAAAAAAAAAAAAAAAAAAAAGTTCCAAAATGTTTAGCTTAGTTGGTACTTCATAAAAATTGAGAATGATAATGTTCTCCAAGAAAATGTCCTATCTCTCATCTGATGCAAGGGAATTTTCACCCATTGGGAAAGCTTCAATCACTCTTGAAAGAAAAGTGTTTGGGGTGGTGGAAAGCCTATAGGCGTTGCCACTGGCAGATGTGTGTTTGGTTCCTGACTCTCTCTTGCTATTGTTTACCTCAAATTTTCTCCTCTGTAAATTGGCGATAATAAAATACTTTTCCAGTAGGGTTGTGGTGAGGACTAAGTCAACAGCAATAAATCTGAGTTGCCTTCTCTTTTTTCTTTCTGCCTAAGCTTTTCATATCACAAGACCAACATTACCAATCAGGAAGCATTTCCAAACAAGTCCTTCTGCCTCATCCCAAATATGCCCTGAATGGTCTGACTTTGCTTGGTTCAAGTGAGTCCCAATTCTGAGAGATACTGGAAGGTGCTTAGATGACATCTCTCCAGTCTGTTGACTCCTCTGTGGAACCTGAATCTCTCTGAGCCCCAAGGTCAAGGCTTTGCAAATCTGGGCTGTGATCCGGAAGATGTAGTGCTCATAAGGTTCTGGGCATCAGAACATGATTACATATTCCTCAGTCATAGACCACTATGAGTTAGGGTCCCCATAGAAACAGATGGCACACTTGAAGGGGTAATCAAAGAAAATGTAATGTGTACAGGCCAACTGGGGACTAGTCATAGCCATAGCAGGGGGCTTTTCCAACCCCTGAGCCTGGAGGGACAGGGGGCCAAGGGAAGACCCCATGGGGGAGGGCCGTAGCTGTCGGAGGGGGGCTGCCTGTCAAGCGTGGAGAGACACAGCCACTACTACCCAGTGCCCAGCAGGCAGTGTAGGGCCTTCCACCCTTTAGCCCTCCAGTTGAAGGAATCTGGTAGTGGAGGAGGGGCAATCAGTAGGGGGCAGCCTCCTAGGGCACAGAGGGAAGAGAAGAGAAGAGAAGAGAATGGATCTGGAAGGGCAGAGGAAGAATTGCCTGCAGAAAGACTTGCCATCCTCTCAGGGAGGGAGGGTCATTAGGACTGGCCATGGCATTATGCAAAATTACCCCACTTCCTGGAACTACAGGACAAGGCATCACAAACACGTTCCATTAGTCCATCCCTGTTTTTTTCTATAGTTTTGCATGCAGAGAAAGGAAAATATGTAATACTTCACAGGTTTCATTCCAATAAGTCCTATCTACTGTTGGCTGTGCATTCTAGGGCACAACTCTGGCAATACATATTGCAGACCTAGCTCCTGCTCACAAGACCCTGCCCAGGATTTTTGAAAATGGGTTGCTGCTCCTGGTGATGTTTGCAGTTCTTTATTTTAATTCTGCAGGCAGAAAGAGAAGTTGCTGTTGTGGGGTGATAGGAGGTATGTCAGAATTTCCCACATTGTTGTGAAGCTACCATGCAAATGTAAATGTTACCTAGGATGGATAGCAGAAAAGCCATCATCTTCCTCATGTCTATATCAAGTGGGCCAGGACAGCATCCCTGGAAAGAGATGGAATTGATGGGAGACTATCCCAAGACAAACTGCAGAAGGAACTTCTTCAGGATGGCCCCTAGGATGGGAATCGGCATGATAACTCCAGTTACAGGGAGATGGGTTACAGTTCTCTATGAGGAGTAATCAACAATAAGAGAAAATGATGACAGGCAAGTGGCCTTAGGAGGTCATTAAAGCTACTGTAAGGAACAGCTTAAGACAATGGTCAGAACTTCAGAAGTCGTGACCAAGAGCAGATCCAGAACACAGTGCATGGGGACAGTGTGAGTTGGTGCCCAGCCTCCTGAACGGAAGTCATGAGTTTCTGAGGAGGAGCGCTTACCAGTGGAATAGAAATGAGCCTGTGAACGACTGTGGCAGAACAAGCCATGGATAGGACATGGTGAGCTCATTTCTGGGATGCAGTTTACCTGTCACAGGCTCCTTCTAAGGGCCAGGACCAGGTCTTGTCTGCCAGTAGTGCCAAGCACATTAAAGATAATGCCCAGTCTCTCACAGGGAAAGTTCATGGTCACTGCGGTCTGCTGGCTGCACCTGGATGGCAAGCTCTTTAGGATGTTGTCACATAGACTAAAGCATCAGGGGTGTGGTTGAGTAAGATAACCTTGACTGTCCCCATGCATGAGGATGAGGGCAAGCTTAGATGATTGGGTCTGGGACATGCAACATAGGGTCTTACCTGTCTGAGACAGAGAGAGATCTGCTCAACCAAGGATCATGGGCAATGGGTTGAGCAGGCACCAGGGTGGGGACAGGAGGTGCTAAGAATAATAGCATTTCCAGTTCTCCTTTGTTAAATCCTGACTCCTGCAGGTCAGTTGAACTCCCTCTTCTGTGCTCCCATTGTCTCCCTTGAGACTGGATCTCACTTTCATGGAGATGTGTAGCTATCAGCTTGTGTGTGCCTGCCTTGAAGGCCACATATCAAGAGCTAACATTTATTGAGAGTTTACCATGTGCTAAATGCTGTATAGCTAGCTTCTCCTTCCATCTTCACAACAGACCTCTGAGGTAGTTGTCATTATTCTTCTTCCTATTTTGCAGACTAGAGAATTGAAATTCAGAGATATCCAGTAGCATGTCCAAGATCCTGTACGTCTTAATATAAAGAGCAGACAAATGGGATGGAGCTCAAATTCAAAATCCTATGCTCTCAACTACTATGTGATCTCCTAGAGACTACATCTTTCCTTCATTTGGGTCTCCTCAACACCTAGCATGGTTCCAGGCAAGATAGGCAGCTGACAACAATTACACTTGATAAATAAGTAGGGCCAGGCGTGCTGGCGTGTGCCTGTAGTCCCAACTACTCAGGAAGCTGAGGTGGGAGGATCGCTTGAGCCAAGGGTTTCCAGGCTGCAATGAGCTGTGATTGTACCACTGCACTCCAGCCTGGGCAACAGGCGAGACCCTGTCTCTAAATAATAAATAAATGAAGATTAAAAAGATAAGAAAGTGGACCACCTGTGTACCTGCCATGCTGTGTGATCGCATAATCTAACAAATACGCCTATGGATTTACTGAATCCTGTTGTGCCCTGGGGAACAATGCAGAGACAGAGTGATGGCAAAGAAAATACTCATTGGAGAAATTAGCTCAGGCAATTAAGAGTTTGCTGGGTAGTCCTGAAATTATAGCTTGTGTTTAAATATATGGAAACAAATTTAAAAAATTAGGACCTTGATTTTTTTTTTTGCCACATAAACATAAGTTCATACATGAATAAAAATTAATGTCTCTGCCAATGATTGATACTAAAATGCCATGCTATTCTTGCTTGTTATTTTTGTCACCAGAAAATAAACCATATTTACATGATTATAGAACCATATGCTTTTCTGAAGTTTTAGATTCAGATTTCATAATGTAATAAGAGCTGGCAGTTACATAGCATTTACCATGTGCCAGACACTATTCTCAATTGTTTACAGATGTTAACTCTTTTAATCCTCACATACTAATAATCCTTAGGAGGTAAGCACCATTATTATAAGATGCAAGGAAATGGAGACACAGAGAGGTTAAGTGACTTATCCAAAGTCACACAACTAATTATTGAAAGAACCAAGATTCGAACCCACATACTCTTTTTTTCCAATGTGATCATGTTTATTTATTTATTAAATACAAAGTTTTTGTGAGTACACAGTAGGTATATATACTTATGGGGTACATGAGATATTTTGATATAGGCATGCAATGTGTAGTAATCATCACACCATTGAAGATGGGTTATCCAGCTCCTCAGCATTTATCTTTTGTGTTACAAATAATCCAATACTCTTTTAGTAATTTTTAAATGTACAATTAAATTATTATTGACTATAGCTACCTTGTTGTGCTACCAAATATTAGGCTTCATTCATTCATTCATTCTATTTTTTTGTACCCATTACCCATCCCTATCTCCCCCTGACTTCCCCACTACCTTTCCCAGCCTCTGGTAACCAATACTCTTTTAGTAATTTTTAAATGTACAATTAAATTATTATTGACTATAGCTACCTTGTTGTGCTACCAAATATTAGGCTTCATTCATTCA
>NW_012120538.1:0-2729 GCF_000951035.1 Colobus angolensis palliatus
TGTGCATGTGTCTTTATAGTAGCATGATTTATAATCCTTTGGGTATATTCCCAGTAATGGGATGGCTGGGTCAAATGGTATTTCTAGTTCTAGATCCTTGAGGAATCGCCGCACTGTCTTCCACAATGGTGGAACTAATTTACACTCCTATCAACAATGTAAAAGTATTCCTGTTTCTCCACATCCTCTCCAGCAACTGTTATTTCCTGACTTTTTAATGATTGCCATTCTACCTGGTGTGAAATGGTATCTCATTGTGATTTTGATTTGCATTTCTCTGATGGCCAGTAATGATGAGCATTTTTTCATGTATCTGCTGGCTGCATAAATGTCTTCTTTTGAGAATTATCTTTTCATATCCTTTGCCCACTTTTTGATGGGGTTGTTCGATTTTTTTCTTGCAAATTTGTTTAAGTTCTTTGTAGATTCTGGATATTGGCCCTTTGTCAGATGGGTAGATTGCAAAAATTTTCTCCCATTCTGTAGGTTGACTGTTCACTCTGACAGTGGTTTCTTTTGCTGTGCAGAAGCTCTTTAGTTTAATTAGATCCCATTTGTCAATTTTGGCTTTTGTTGCCATTGCTTTCGGTGTTTTAGTCGTGAAGTCCTTGCCCATGCCTATGTCCTGAATGGTATTGGCTAGGTTTTCTTCTAGGGTTTTTATGGTTTTAGGTCTAACATTTAAGTCTTTAATCCATCTTGAATTAATTTTTGCATAAGGTGTAAGGAAGGGATCCAGTTTCAGCTTTCTACATATGGCGAGCTAGTTTTTCCCAGCACCATTTCTTAAACAGGGAATCCTTTCCCCATTTCTTGTTTCTGTTAGGTTGGTCAAAGATCAGATGGTTGTACATGTGTGGTATTATTTTTGAGGGCTCTGTTCTGTTCCATTGGTCTATATTTCTGTTTTGGTACCAGTACCATGCTGTTTTGGTTGCTATAGCCTTGTAGTATAGCTTGAATTCAGGGAGCGTGATGCCTTCAGCTTTGTTCTTTTGGCTTAGGATTGTCTTGGCCATGCAGGCTCTTTTTTGGCTCCATATGAACTTTAAAGTAGTTTTTGTTTTTCCAATTCTGTGAAGAAAATCATTGGTAGCTTGATGGGGATGGCATTGACTCTATAAATTACCTTGGGCACTATGGCCATTTTCACAATACTGATTCTTCCTATCCATGAGCATGGAATGTTCTTCCATTTCTTTGTGTCCTTTTTTATTTCATTGAGCAGTGGTTTGTAGTTCTCCTTGAAGAGGTCCTTCACATCCCTTGTAAGTTGGATTCCTAGGTATTTTATTCTTTTTGAAGCAATTGTGAATGGAGTTCGCTCATGATTTGGCTCTCTGTTTGTCTGTTATTGGTGTATAGGAATGCTTGTGATTTTTGCACATTGATTTTGTAGCCTGAGACTTTGCTGAAGTTGCTTATCAGTTTAAGGAGATTTGGGGCTGAGACGATGGGGTTTTCTAAATATACAATCATGTCATCTGCAAACAGGGACAATTTCACTTCCTCTTTTCCTAATTGAATACCCTTTATTTCTTTCTCCTGCCTGATTGCCCTGGCCAGAACTTCCAACACTACGTTGAGAGAGGGCATCCCTGTCTTGCGCCGGTTTTCAAAGGGAATGCTTCCAGTTTTTTGCCCATTCGGTATGATATTGGCTGTGGGTTTGTCATAAATAGCTCTTATTATTTTGAGATACGTCCCATCAATACCCAGTTTATTGAGAGTTTTTAGCATGAAGGGCTGTTGAATTTTGTCGAAGGCCTTGTCTGCATCTATTGAGAAAATCATGTGGTTTTTGTCCTTGGTTCTGTTTATATGATGGATTATGTTTATTGATTTGTGTATGTTGAACCAGCCTTGCATCCCAGGATGGAGCCAACTTGATTGTGGTGGATAAGCTTTTTGATGTGCTGCTGGATTCGGTTTGCCAGTATTTTATTGAGGATTTTTACTTTGATGTTCATCAGGGATATTGGTCTAAAATTCTCTTTTTTTGTTGTGTCTCTGCCAGGCTTTGGTGTCAGAATGAGGCTTTTGTATCAGGATAATGCTGGCCTCATAAAATGAGTTAGGGAGGATTTCCTTTTTCTCTATTGATTGGAATAGTTTCAGAAGGAATAGTACCAGCTCCTCTTTGAACCTCTGGTAGAATTCAGCTGTGAATCCATCTGGTCCTGGAATTTTTTTGGTTGGTAGGCTATTAATTATTGCCTCAATTTCAGAGCCTGCTATTGGTCTATTCAGGGATTCAACTTCTTCCTGGTTTAGTCTTAGGAGAGTGTAAGTGTCCAGGAATTTATCCATTTCTTCTAGATTTTCTAGTTTATTTCCATGGAGGTGTTTATAGTATTCTCTGATGGTAGTTTGTATTTCTGTGGGATCAGTGGTGATATCCCCTTTACCATTTTTTGATTGTGTCTATTTGATTCTTTTCTTTCTTCTCTTTTCTTCTTTATTAGTCTTGCTAGTGGTCTATCAATTTTGTTGATCTTTTCAAAACACCAGCTCCTGGATTCATTGATTTTTTTGAAGGGTTTTTTTTGTGTCTCGATCTCCTTCAGTTCTGCTCTGATCTTAATTATTTCTTGCCTTCTGCTAGCTTTTGAAAGTGTTTTTCTAGTTTTCTAGTTTTCTAGTTCTTTTAATTGTGATGTTAGGGTGTCAATTTTAGATCTTTCCTGCTTTCTCTTGTGGGCATTTAGTGCTATAAATTTCCCTCTATA
>NW_012120539.1:0-3843 GCF_000951035.1 Colobus angolensis palliatus
TATATATATATATATATATGTCTCATACACACACACACACCCAAACAAAACCTAAGTAATGCACATCACTGACATTGCAATAATACCTCAGAATTAGAATCCTAGATCTAGAGTGAAAGCATGGTGGAAATGTATGAAGGCAACAAAAACAGAGGTATAGGTGACATGCAGCGAAGAACACCAAAATAAAGGAAAAAAAGAATTAATTTCCCACTCAGCATATAAACCATAGACTAAATTTATAAAGTGTATTTAAAAACAACTAATGGGCCAGGCACAGTGGCTCACACCTGTAATCCCAGCACTTTGGGAGGCCAAGGCAGGCGAATCACGAGGTCAAGAGATCAAGACCATCCTAGTCAACATGGTGAAACTCCATCTCTACTAAAAATACAAAGATTAGCCGGGCGTGGTGGCACGCTCCTGTACTCCCAGCTACTCAGGAGGCTGAGGCAGGAGAATCGCTTGAACCAGGGAAGTGGAGGTTGCAGTGAGCAGAGATTTCGCCACTGTACTCTAGCCTGAGAGACAGAGCAAGACTCCGTCTCAAAAAAATAAAATAAAAATAAAAAATAACTGAACTAAGGAAGATAGTCAAGAAATTCATCAATATCAAAAGATGAATTCAATGCTCAATAAAAATCTTGAAATTAGTTTAAAATAAATGTTTTTTTTTTTTTTTTGAGACGGAGTCTCGCTCTGTTGCCCAGGCTGGAGTGCAGTGGTGTGATCACGGCTCACTGTAGCTTCGACCTGCTGCGCTGAAGTGATCCTCCCACCTCAGCCTCCCGAGTAGCTGGAACCACAGGCATGTGCCACCATGCCCAGCTGATTTTTTTTTTTATTTTTAGTAGAGACAAGGTCTTGCTATGTTTCCCAGGCTGGTCTCTAACTCCAAGGCTCCGCCTTGACCTCCCAAAGTGTTGGAATTATAGGGATGAGCCACCATGCCAGACTCATTCACTTTTTTTGTTTGTTTTGTTTTGTTTTTTGAGATGGAGTTTTGCTCTTGTCACCCAGACTGGGCTGGAGTGCAATGCCACAGTCTTGGCTCACTGCAACCTCCACCTCCCCAGTTCAAGCGATTCTCCTGCCCCAGTCTCCCAAGTAGTTGGGATTACAGTTGCCTGCCACCACGCCCAGCTAATTTTTGTATTTTTAGTAGAGACGGGGTTTCACCATGTTGCCCAGGCTAGTCTCAAACTCCTGACCCTCAGATGATATACCTGCCTGGCCTCCCAAAGTGCTGGGGTTACAGGCATGAGCCACACCTGGCCCTCATTCACTTTTTAAAGCCCATCATATATTAACGTAAGTAACAACTTTTGCAAAAAAAAAAAAAAAATTCTGAAACAATGAGAAGAATTACACTGTTTACATATTTGCAAATAATAACCTGACTTACTAGAAAACAGTTATTTACTTTTGCATTCAATCTGGCACCATGTTATCTCGATTTAAGGATATAAAGAAAATCTGGCCTCACAAAGACATGTACTTGTAAAAGGAAGGACTATTTTAATAGCCTTTTATAAGTAAGTATGGATATTATTTCTTGATATTACACTAAAACAAGTGGTAATTTCTTGAAGGTGAGTTTTGTAGGAGAGAAAAAAAATAATTTTTCCTCTACGCTATCTGAGTTCCTAGTTGGGTCAGACTCCTTAACAAAAGACAAAATAACAAGAGAAAATCAGAAATATAATAAATATACCTCACGTATCCATGAGAGATACCCAGAGAAATAAGTAAAATCTTTTCATTTCTAAGAGGTGGCTTAGAATTCAGACTTCAGCTGAAACAAATAAAGAAGGGCACAGGGGCTGGGGAGCAATGGTTATGGAGAGGTGACCAAGACCAAGAAAAGCATGGTAAACAACAGTAAGGCTTGTTATACAGATTTAAGTCTATGCCTTCTCCATTAATAAGTTTCTAGTGATTGAGTCATCCTTTTCCTGGTAATGAGGAAGACACCCTTACAAGGGAGATTTCCTTTATAGATATAAATATTCCCTTACAAAAGGGTAACTTCTACTCTGTTTTCAGAACTTCTCCTGTGTCTGCTTCTCAAAATAATGCTTACACCAAACAGGCATATTTTAGGGTGGCATATTCTAGTCTCCTACAGTTGCAAAGTAGAATCTGAAACCATATAAATTAATTTTCATGCTGTCTCATTAAAATGCACTGGATCTAACTTGCACTCTGAACAGATCTTTAACCCATGCATCACTGTATAATTAAACACTGGGTCATTTAGATAATACTGGTTCACTGAGTTAAAGTAGATCTTCCAAATGCTGGTACATTTCATTACACAACTTTTTTAACCCATATTCATTAATGCCATCACCCATCTCATCAGGAAAGTAATAAAATGCTGTCATGCTCAGGGTGGCAGATTGAAGTTTACTTACTTATAATTTCACTTGAAGCTCAAATGTTATCACTGTCAACCAATACAGTCAGATGTTTTCCCTGTAGTGATAGGTTCACCTCACTCAATTTCAAGACAGTCTCCAAATAACCAAGACTCAATAGCCATAGTTTGTCAGTCATTCAAGTAAAAATGGTGTTCCATGAAAAAAGTGGATACTTCAGTTCACAATGCAAACAACTGCACAAGTGCTGTTCCTGGAGACAGCCATCATACTTTGGTAGGCAGAAGTCTTTGTGCACATTTTCCATTCTCATCACACAGAACATTAAAACAACAGTACTTAAAGGTACAGTGAAAGGTACTTAAGGAAAAAAGTGAATGAGGGCCAGGTGTAGTGTTGCTGCTTCATCATGGACAATCCTCAGATCCTCAGTGGAAAACTGATACTTTTTTCTTTATGAGCCCATGGCAGTGAAGAATGCAATGTCTACCTAAGAGCAGAATCTGGTGCCACTGCCTTAATTCACGGTAAGGTGTGAGCAATTTTATGTATCACCGCATTTCCACCATCAGTGCAAACACCAACAGGATGAAAATAGCAAATAACACATTAGCTTTATTATGAGAACAGCCCTAACCATGTAGACCCCTTAAAAAGTTGTCAGAGACTACCAGGGGTCCACGCACCACACATTGAGAGCCACTATATTAGATTAAGGTTGGGGCTGAGAGCCTGAAACTGGGTCTGGCTTCTCCAAGATACTCCACATTCATATAATAAATGTTTTAGGGCCAGGAGCAGTGGCTCATGCCTGTTAACTCCCAATACTTTAGGAGGCTAAGGTAGGAGGGTCACTTGCCAGAAGTTCAAGACCAGCCTAGGCAATGTGGCAGGACCCTGTCTCTACAAAATACAAAAAAATTAGTCAGGTGTGGTGGTAAGTAAATAAAGCAAGTAAGTAGATAAGTAAGTAAGTAAACAGATGCTTTAGTATCTACTATCTGCAGGTCTATATATACAAGCCATGTTGTGAGATCAAAAGAACATGAAGATTTCCTGACAGGATAACAGAGAAATGCTGCTATCAATCAACAACACCTTATCCCACTGCTCCAAATATAATAATGACAGATAAAACACGAATTCTGTATTAACTTCAAAAGACACACTTATGCTCAAACATGACAAATATATTTGTGGACCATTACAGAGGGGAAACATAAAGCAATAAATTAATAACTCCATGAACCCAACTGAGCTCTAAGACAAGAAACAAGCAGAGGCAGTCAGGAAATCAAATTATGCACAAGATAAGAAAACCAAAAGCAAGGCTCACAGGTAAAACGAAAAAATCTCATAGGTAGAGCCGGGCGCGGTGGCTCAAGCCTGTAATCCCAGCACTTTGGAAGGCCGAGACGGGCGGATCACGAGGTCAGGAGATCGAGACCATCCTGCCTAACAC
>NW_012120540.1:0-1014 GCF_000951035.1 Colobus angolensis palliatus
TTAGTAGAGACGGGGTTTCCCCATGTTGGCCAGGATGGTCTCGAACTCCTGACCTCAGGTGATCCACCCACCTCAGCCTCCCAAAATGCTGGGAGGCATAAGCCACCATGCCTGGCCACAGAGCAGGTTTTGAACTACTAGCCTGAAGCTATTCTCACGCCTTGGCCTCCCAAAATGCTGGGATTACAGATATGAGCCATGGTGCCCAGCCCTTAAGCAGCTTTTAAAAACTATCGTTTTTATTTTGAATACTTATGGAGATGGTGGTATGATAATCTTCTCAGTTTGTAAAGCCTTCTAACTGTGTAAACTAGATCTGAAGCGTTTTCCTGACCCTCACTGGGATGGTTATTTCAAGTACAAAATGTTTTCACACAGTGGGTGGTAATCTCTCATAAAAAATTTCATACTTGAATTTGAAATACAAGCTCAAGAAATACACTAATGAGCAAAAATACATGGGGAAAGAGGGACGTGCAGTTTTGACTTAACTGAAGAAACCAAGAGGAAACTGGTCTACATATGAAAATGTGATCCTGGAAAGTCAGGTGTCAAGAATTTCCAGTAGGAATCTAAATGACTTGAATCTCCCCTACTTTCTGAATAAAAGTCACATTTTTGAGTATTTATTTTTTTAAAAAATCATATTTCAGTGGAGCTTCCAGGTAAACTATCTTAAAAAAATCATATGTGAGTGGACCTTCCACGTCAATTATCCCCCTCTTTTAAGGGAGCTCCCTGTATTCTAGCGACTTTAACTGAAATCCCTTTCAGGGAGAAATCCTCATTAGCGACATAAGAGGGGATTAAGTGTTTTTTTGGAACATCTAAATTTGGAACACAGAGGTATTGGAACATCTACCTCTGTGATGTCCCTGGTCAGCTATATTGTGTATGTGTTGAAACATTTTGTTTTTGTTTTTGTTTTTTTTTTTTGAGACGGAGTCTCGCTCTGCCACCCAGGCTGGAGTACAGTGGATCTCAGCTCACTGCAAGCTCCGCCTCCCGGCTTTG
>NW_012120541.1:0-3184 GCF_000951035.1 Colobus angolensis palliatus
TTCCATCAACTTTATATTGGATAATGCCAGATAATGTTATGCTGATTTAATCCTTCCTACAGCTTGTCTCAGTTAATCAAATTATCTGTCAGCCACCTGTTTTGTCATATTGCTGATTTATTAGAACAAGCAAATTAGATTCCTCATAAGATTTTTAAATGATTATATTAAGATTTCTATAGATGCATTACTTAAATGCATGCTATATCTAGCTCCTGTTGTTAATTAGATGCTTGTCTATAGTTGCAAAATCAAATCAATATATTAAAGAGGCATCTTGACATTTTTGCACAACATGTAAGTAGTTATCTTGAGTAATTTTCAAGTAATTTTAATTTTCATTCTTCAATCTCACAGTTTGCCTCTTGTAGGGAATCAATATCCCAGTCAGTATTTTATTTATTTATTTCTGAGACATTAAATTATTTTTTATTGAATTCTGGATTCCCATGCTTATTTGTAAGGATAATATCTATAACTATTTCAGACATTGCTAAAGTACCAGATTATCATTTCTACAGTCCTCTGCATCCTTATTCTATATGACCTGCATGCTATTTGACTGGGGACTGATTTTTATATAGCATGTTGATCTCACTTAGATTGTATAATTTAATTTTAGTTGTCATGCTTTTGTCAACTTTAATTTAAATTTTGGATATTTGTGGAGTTTAATGTTCTTATTGTGCATGATGTAGGGATTGTTATATAACTACTACTCTTACGGGAATTATTTGGGTAGACCTGGACTACTTTTTCTCTGGGTCTAAAGGGCATGGAAATGTAATTTGGTCTATGTTTTCGCCTTTGGTGTAAATGTATCCTAAAGGAAGTTTGTCTATCATCTGAGCATTAGGCTAAGCATTTTTGCATGGGGGTTTTGTGGTGCCATTTAGTTTCATACATTCTGGGGTCTGAGAACAAATTATTGTTGTAGCCATTGTTTCTATATTTGTCTCTAGCAAATTATCTGAAACCTTTTTTATTGTTGCCAGTCTTCCAAAATCAAGAGGTTCTTTTTTGATATTATAAAGAAAAGTGTTGCAAAGTGTCAAGTATTATTTACTCAAATAATAGTACGTAAAAGGCTGCATGTGGTGGCTCATGCCTATAATCCCAGCACTGTGGAAGGCCAAGGTGGGTAGATCACCTGAGGTCAGGAATTTGAGACCAGCTTGGGAAACATGGCAAAACCCCATCTCTACTAAAAATACAAAAAATTATCTGGGCATGGTGGTGCACTCCGGTAGCCCCAGCTACTCAGGAGGCTGAGGCAGGAGAATTCCTTGAAACCAAGAGGTGGAGGTTTTAGTAAGCTGAGATAGTGCCATTGCACTCCAACTTGGGTGACAGAGACTCTGTCTAAAAAGAAAACAATTATTTATTTCTTGATTCTCCTTTTTGTTTTTCCTTTGTATCAAGTCTCAATTCTTCTTAATTAACTTTACTTCCGTAATAATTTTCTTTTAATCAGTTTGTTTTAAAAGAAAGCCACTAACATGCATACAATTAAGGATTTTGCCCTTAGTATTTTCCTCTAATACTAGCTTGGCATTATGTCTACTCAATATCAACATCTAATAGTAATTGTGTTCAATTATAACAGGCATTATTCAAGGTGTATTACTCAGAGTAACTCACTTAATCCTCACAAACTCCAATAAGACCTTTGCCTCATTTTACAGATTTGGAAACTGAAGCACAGAGAGCTTTAGGAACTTGCCTATAATTACACAGTTAGGAAGGAGTACTCTTTGACAATTTAATAATTTTAACAATGAGATGCAATTAATTCCTGTCAAAGCCGTTGTTCATTCATTAATGTTTAGAATGAATTAATCAGATGTCTGACTTCATAAAACAAAATCTGAATGTATGATAGGATTACTAACGCATGTAGATTAAAAAACAATCATATACCCTAAAGAATCACATACCCTAAAGAATCACCAGTATAGTCATTTTCTAAAGAATGACAAATTCACTAAGTGCACCTGATGAATAACAATGCAGTATCTTAAATTTTGATAAACTTTCTTAAATGGTAGATTTTTAAAAATTTTCTTATTAAAAACATCCCCATAGGGACACTCAGAATATTTATTTGCTTACAAAATCTCAGTTCATATTTTATAGACCATAGCTTTTAATAAACACTATTTTAGGCATGAAATAATGTATGATGTTTGCTAATTTTTTTTTTTTAGTGAGGAGGAAGAAGAATTCTAATGTTTCTGAAGTGGGTGACTATTTTCCTGACATATCCAAAGACACAGGTCTCTTTCTCTCTCTTTTTTTTTTAGGTGAGGTGGAGGGGGAAGAAGAGGAAGTTAGTTGCCGTTGTTTCAGATGCCTTTGTTTACTTCAACAAAATATAGTTATGTTATTTTCTCTATATTTTGTGTCTTCATATCATCACACCATTGCTCATTCATTTTAATGGTGGTGAAATAATTTCCCTAAATTGAAAATATATATATACCACTTGACTTGCTGTGAATGAATAAAATGCAGACTGATTTAAATGATTTCTTTCATATATCTGGGTTTTCCATTAAATGCAGGACTAGATATATGCTTGTGACTTCTCATGGCCCTGCTTTGAAATGAAACAAGCTCTGTAATAAACACTGAGGGTGACAGAATCAGTCTCCTCATCTCATTGAGAAAGCATTTAAAGAACTAGAACATGAGAAACATTATTTTGAATTTCAGCTCTGACTCTTACTAGCTTTTAACTTTAAAGGGAAATCTACCTGAAATATCTATTACCAAATAAAATTTTAAAATACCCACGTTAAAGAGTTTTGAAGGATGAAAATAATGTTTGTAAGAACTAGACACTTAGTACATGACACTTATTGTTAGCATAATGCAGGGATGTGCCATGAACTCTTCCATATTTTTAAGCACAAATATTGTTAACTTTTACCAAGATGTGCAACAACTCAGAATTTGAGGGACTTTGATGAAGCTATTTATCATTAAATAGTGTTTTTTTAACCTTTAAGTATTTCTTTACTACTAGCAAAATATTAAATTAGAGGATTGTAATCCAGTACTGCCAAATTCTAATAATTTTTATATGCGTTTCCAGTGTTTTTAAATCTATTACTCTTTATTCTATTATATCTTTTTATTTTTAATTTCCATGGCTCGGCTGTGAACTCTGTGAGGGCGAAGA
>NW_012120542.1:0-1129 GCF_000951035.1 Colobus angolensis palliatus
TGCTTGAACCCGGAAGGCGGAGGTTGCAGTGAGCTGAGATAGCACCACTGCACTCCAGCCTGGGCGACAGAGGAGACTCTTCTCAAAAAAAAAAAAGTAAATACAAAAAAGATTCCTTCGGATATGGTCTCTGCTCTGATGACCTTGGGACAAAGTGAAGATGGGGTTCCTACTTTAGGGTGGGAGGAGAGGGAGGACCTCCCTGGTGGTATTGAGCTGTGAGCTGACTCACAAGAGGGAGTGGGAAGGACAGGGGCAAGGGCATGCCAGGTGGCAGGGTGAGCGAGTGCACGGGCTCTGGAGCAGGTCAGAAGCAGGTGGCAATGGGATCCCAGCCAGGTGCCACCTGGATCCATGGTCTTCCCACTAGGTGTTGAGACTCTATCCTCTTAACCCCATGGAGCTGGGCCTTCTGGCTACCCAGTGTCAAATGAAAAACAAATCCAGGCATTGGAAGAGAGGCTATTGGAAAGGATGACTGCAAGGGCTGGGGACAGTAACTACCGCCATGGAGAAGCTCTGGCTGGATGGCAACGGGTTAACCAAAAGAGAGGAAGGGCGCGGTGGCTCATGCCTATAATTCCAGCATGTTAGAAGGCAGAGATCGGGAGATCATGAGGTCAGGAATTTGAGACCATCCTGGCCAACATGGTGAAACCCCGTCTCTACTAAAAATACAAAAATTAGCCGGGTGTGCTGGCACGTGCCTGTAATCCCAGCTACTCAGGAGGCTGACTGAGGCAGGAGAATTGCTTGAACCCAGGAGGTGGAGGTTGCAGTGAGCTGAGATTGTGCCACTGCACTCCAGCCTGGGCAACAGAGTGAGACCCTGTCTCAAAAAGCAAAACAAAACAAAACAACAAAACCAAAAGAGAGAGAAGCAGCCTAGGAAGAACCAGAGAAGTGGGTGGAAGGTGGGCAGGGAGAGACAGAGCCTGAGGTGACCCTATTCCTGTTGGAGCCTCTGACAGGTGCCCTGTGCTGGCTCCACTGAGGTGGGGCTTAAGTTCAGGGACCTGTAGGAAGGTGGGGAGTGGGGGGAGGTTAGGAAAGAACCAAGGTCTCATGAACGAGTATTTTTTTCCCCCATTGATCAGTGGGGACGAACAGTTCAGCAAATCACTTGCCA
>NW_012120543.1:0-11736 GCF_000951035.1 Colobus angolensis palliatus
TACAAACATTTACAGTATGATCTTGTTTTAGTTTCTTAACTGGCAGAAAATCTCAAAACATATAACTCCATATTTTCACACATAGAAACTTTCACATCAGCTAAGACCAGGGATTATAACTCCCACCATGAGTCTTAGAGAACTCAGCCATAGCCTAAATGTCCTGGGAATGCTTTCTGGTCCATATCCAACTTCCAAGAATCACTATCTTGTAGGTTGACACAGCAACCTCTTCTAGCTTTCCTGTTTTGTGTTGTTGAGGCTGCAATTCTGGGTCTAAATTTCTCTAATTAAGTTTATCTTGTAGTGTTAGCTGGTACAAATGCAGGAATGCCCAGGCTTGCCTACTAGTAAAAGATAAAGCCCCTTGGCCTTTCATATGACACACAGGAGAATAAATCATAAATGGTAAAAAAGAAAAAAAAATTAAGGTATGATTTCGCAAGGAGGAAAAAAGCAATTACCTTTTAAATTCAGGGTATAAAATGATTTCAGCTCTTTGGGAAAGAAAAAATACAAATGGATAGAAAAAGATACAAAGGACACCTAACAAGTTTCCCTTGCTGATGACTCCAAATCTACATCTTACTCATTGAACAAAGTTTTGGGCTCCTACTATTTTCGACACTGCCAGATAAAATCCATCTATTCACCTCAGAATTTTCTCCTGACCTCCAGCCAGATGTAGCCAAATGTCTAATAGACACATGAATTTGAAGGAAGTCAAGAATTGTAACACCTGGCATACACATGATCTATTGCAAAATTAAACCATTAAAACCAGTCTCTGAGCTTTGAAGGCCCCCCACCTCAAAATGCCCTTCAGGGGGACTGTAAAGCAGTGTGGTGAGATAGGTTCTGGTGTCAGACAAAACAGCTACGCCACCTGCCTGCTGTGGGAATCTAGGAAAAGGTATTTAACCTCTCTAATTCTCATTGGAGGGTACCTAGAATAATGAGTTCTAATAAAAATACAAGTAACTAGCTCACAAGTTCACTATGAGAAGAGGAAAAAAACTCGTAAAATATGGTGACAACACAGTGTTTGACACAGAATAGGCACTCACAAAATGTTTCCTGCCTTCTCTTTTGTGAGATAACTTTTATGTAAATGAAACAGCCTAACAATTTAAGAGTTATGAATGTAGTAGCAAAATTAAAATTGAACAAATAATACATTTTGTCTGAGATTCTGAGTCATTTCTGTGTTGTGGAATGAGTATCTGATACAGCTGGAAGAGGAGAAAAATAGTAGTTTATCTTACATTAAATATCCTATAGCAACCCCTGCCTCCTTTATGTAGAGTGCGCACATTCGGCCATGAGTGTGCACGTGCACACACAGAGACACACACACACACACACACACACACACACTCTCTCTCTCTCTCTAGGTACTGTTATCTTTGTGTATGTGTATGCCTTACTTCTGTAACTAGATTACAAACTCAAGGATATTTTCTTTTTTGCCATTTTAAGCCACAGATGTATCTAAGCAGATACTAATGAAAAAGTTAGCTTACTTAAAACAAACTGGTTCGCTATCTTAAGTAAAATGTTAAAAATATGCCAATCTAGACAAGATAAAAATCAAACATTTTCAGCCCAAGGTATAATATTCATTTGATACCCCCAAAATAGTCTAGCTCAAACCTAGAGCCTGTCACAGGTGACTTTGTGTTAAAGATGCAGTGTATAATGTGTACACTGTAATGTACAGCGTGCTAGAGTTTGGAGATGGCTCAAAACATTCTATCTCTGGCTCATTTTACATTGTTTCAATAATCCCTTTAACTTCCCTGAAAATGGCCATGAGTGTACTATAACTCAAGTGATCAACAACTACAATTGAGCCTTTTCTGATATGCTCCTTTATGTTAATAAATATGGCCACACCACTAACAAGATTGGCTTTTGCCTCTTTCTGGTTAAAGATGAGTTTTAATGCTGCCAATGCCTTCATATTGATCATGTCTCTGGCTGCAGTTGGATTTTCAGACATATTTAAAAGTAGTTTCAAAACAAGATTTCTGGTTTTGCAATTTCCTGAGGACAGCAAATGGAAAAGCTCTGAAAAGTAATTGGCAACAATGTAGTGATGGACAAAATCAGTAGTCAGTTGTCCTAGTATCTTTAATCCAGACTGCTGTCCTGGTGAGTTCAAAGGAAATGACACGGTTTCTTTACACATATGCTTAACATGTAATTCAATTTTGCGTTGTCTTTCATCACCAGAAGGAGGATTCAGAGTAATTACAGTCTTTTTTCTCATTTCAGGGGAAGGAAAACTGAGCAAGCTTTCAATAAGTGTCACTACACCCACTTCGTTAATAAACTCTTGGGCAAACGGGTGAACATTATGGACACCCATTGCAATCCGTGCTATTTTATGAATAAGAGGATCAGTAGTTGACTTAAGTAAGCTAACAAGTTTTTCAAATTCCTCAGAATCCATATAGCATTCCATTTTGCAAGGACAAGCAAATGGCTTAATCCCATTTACCTCCCTGATCCTGATTTGACGTCTAATCTCATCTATGGTCTGGATGCAGGGGTCAGAATCAAAACGACACTCAGGGATAGGCTGTGAGCATGAGCGAGTGTTCCTAGAAGGGCGGCAAGCTGTTGCCCCAGGCAAAGAACAGGCATTTTCTTCAGCTGAAGCCAGAACAATATATGAAGGAGGGCTTGCCTCAGATGGTGCCTGGGATCTAAATCCTAACACTGCTGGAGTTACAGCAGGGGCGTTGGGCCAGATAGTTACCTCAGACCAGTCCTTGGGCCTATTTTTTTCATTAATTTCATACACAGGCTGAGGCTTAACTATCCTGCTCACGGGTTTAGGATTAGGGTCAAAACTGGTATCATCTCCTTCCCAAAACCAGTTCCCAATAACATTCTCTTCCTCCTCCTCCTCAGCCCCTGACCTGGGTTTGCAATCGGCCCCAGCCGCAGGCTCCAACTCCTCAGCACAGACCTGGGCACCAATTTCAGGTTTATCATTCTTAGTGCTGGAACTATTACCTGCCTCTTCTCCATTCCAGAACCAGGAATTGATAGTGGCCTCTTCCCCAGCCCAGAACCAGGCATCAATACCAGCCTCATTGTTACATGTGGAGCTGGTGGACTCATTCCCAGCCTTGGGACTGAAATCTCCCATGGCTCTGCCCAGAGTCTTAGGCTCTGACAGAGCTCCTTCCTTCACCTCAGCAACAACCTTGTTCTTAGACACTGCCTTCATCTCTGCTACTGCATCTGTCTTAGACCCTGTCTTGGCTTTGGCTTTGGCCCTGGTCTTGGCTACAGGCCTAACAACACCAGTAGCCTCCCTCTCTGCTCCAGCTTTAGCTTGTGTAACAGGCTTTTTTTCAGTTTTGGCCTGGGCTCTTGTCTTATTTTTAGTCCCAGTCATGGTTGAAGCCCAGTTATATGGCCCTGTCCAGTCTTGGCCTTGGTTCTCAATGTGTCCTAGGTCGAAGTCTTAACACTCTTTCACTGGGTAATGGAAAAACTTAGTAGCAAGAGTTAGAGTCAACTGTCAGTTCTGCAGTCACAAAGTTCTCTTTCCAAACATATAGCCTCTGTCAATGATACAGAGGGCAGAGGCACGCTCGGGCTGGGGGAGAATGATTGTTCCCAAGTGCAGACCTGCTGAAGGTGATGGTCTTCCAACAATCCAAAGCCACTACAGCCACCAGTGGAGATGGACCTGAGGTTGAAGAAAGAAACTGGCTTTGAGTCTTGTCCAACTGTGCTTCTCTATGCAAACAGCCACACAGAAGGACATAGAGTAGAAATGAATTGTGCAGAAGTGAATTAATAAAAAACTCTGCTACTTCATTTTATACCTTGCACACTGCCACTAATGCTCAACAATGTCCTGCCCAAGCACTGTCATTCTTTTACTCTGCATCAAACAGGAACAAAGATGGCAGGTAAGCTTGCTGAGAGTGAGAAAGGCTAAAGGAGTGCCCAGTCTCTTTGGACCCATGCTAGTAGGTCCACCACTAAAATACATACCACTAGACCTCATAGATGTATTCAGGCAGCACTCACACCAACCTGCACTGATCTAGTGCAATTTTTCCTCCTTCCCTGTTTCCAGTGTTGATATGCCCTGTAGTTAACTCATGGGCAGGCCTATGGACAAAAATACAGGTGGGATTGGAATTCTGAGTATTTGGTTGACAGACCTACACTCTAATCTCTAAACTCAATTTCTGCCTTCCCAAATCTAGGGCTTTGGTTATATAACACTTCTGGCCTCCTAGTACTCCTCGTGGCTTCTCTTCCCATTTCCTGCCCCAGTATCTACCAATTACCTCATCAGCATAATCCTGGCTCACCCCACCCCATCACTTGTACACAAATGTGAGGTCAGAAGTGACTAGAAAGCTGGAAGACAGTGGCTCCAAGATATCATCTGGTCTAACCCACTTGGCAACAGCCTCTCCATAACCCCAATCAACAGGGGTGTTCACACATAAACCTACCTTGAATCCAAATGAACAGTTTTTGTTCTCTTTCTTAATTAACTTCCAAGTGAACAGCTACATACAGATCTCTACAGGAACCTAGAAAGGAACAGACCTAAGGATAGAAAGGAAGGCAGAGGAAAGAAAACAGAAGAGACTAAGATGATCTAATGCCCATAACAAGGGTTATAACATATGCTTTTGAATATTCAAGGCTATGTTAAATGTCTCCCACCTGTCTGCTCCTCCTCAATGATTCCCTAATCACCCCAAGACCTGCAGCCTGATTACACCTCCTGCCAACTTTGAAGTCAGTCATTTTCCCAACAAGTTATACCTCCTTTCCTGAAAAAAAAAATATGAGGTGCAGAAATAGGTAGTGGAACACAGGCAATCGTACTTAGGAGGCAGGCAGGGAAGATAATGGAGACTCTTATTTTAATACCATCTGTGCATGTCCCTCCCCTTCCCCATGCATACCTAGATCCTACTTTACTCACCACCCATGTCAGCCTGCTCATACAGCAGGGGTTCTCAGGAGATGCTATCCTTCCCACCAAAGAATCCTCTAGCTAGAGAAGAGTCACACCCTACAAAAAGAAGGCGAGCAACTAGCAAAAAAATAACCCCAAGAGACTATGTTAACAATGGTAGAAAAATAGCAGGTTAATGGACAGATTCCCAGAATTCGGATTCTAACACCTCCTTTTTGAGAATCAGAAACTAAGTAAATGAAGTCTCCTAACTCTCATAGCTCCTCAGATATCCACCATCAGAAATGCCATGAATTCTTCTGTGGGACTATTTCTGTACCAAAATGAGACGGTCTGTGAGGAATGGCTGGAGATGGAGTTTTGGTTTCCAGAACCAGAAATTGAAGAAGCAGATTGACTTCAAATGTTCTAAATTGACCCTTCAAAAAGATTTCCCCTCTACTTGGAACCCTCATTCTCACACATCATTACATTACTTAAAGTGGATCAGCATGTTGAGAAAACAGATCCTGAACAAGAAAGGTGGAAAAATACTACCTTGTTATTTACATGGACCACTGTTGTGAAATTCGACCAAGTCCACATCCTATCTATTTGTTTGCACAAAACTGGGTGTGGGGATCTAAATATGTAAGGCAATAAAACAGTGCGGTATTAAAAGGCAGATAAACATTTCATTTTAGTGTCTTCATAATCCACCCACTCAAAGTTCTAGTTTTGGAGAACCCACCAGACCTACCCCGCAGACAGGAGACTTGGACAATCACCTGGAGCCTGTGGGAAGGGACAGCACCCAGGAAAAGGGTCCCACAGGCCTCTTTCCGGAATCAGGGCCCGGAGTAGTGAATGCGGCCCACCTCTCGCAGGCTGGGCACAGAGCTGGGACGCCGGCCCCCACCAGCCTTCGCAGGCGCCCACTACAATGGCTCCCGCTCCGCCATTTCTCCCGAAGGAGCCTCCCCCACAGCCCTTTCCGGGCACAGACCGTCGAGGGCGGAGCGCCGGCGCCTGCAAAGCTGGTTGGGAAGCTGTCAGAGCGGTTCTCCTCCAGACGATCTAACGGTGCCTCTCAAGCCAGCCCCTCAGCCCTTGGCCTGGCCTGGCCCAGCCCTCACCGGTCACCGCCTCCCATCGCCAGGGGTCTCGGGCACTGCGCACCTCTCTCCAGCGCCCGGCTCCGACCGGATCGTCTCCTCCTTGCCAGGCTGTCAGGGCCGGCGGGGCAGGCTGCCAGCCGGTCCACCCTGGCGGACCACCCCAACCTCACGCACCCCCACTTGCCTTCAGCGGCCCAGGGCCCAGGTCGTCGACCTCCCTCTCCTCTCCTCAGCTCTCCTCTGGCGGCTCCTCACTTGGATTCTCACCGCTTTCCCCGCGATCCGAATGGAATCCCGCCCCCTACGCCTCTGCACCAAACTGGGCAGGGGCTGCGCAGGATGCGGCAAGAACCGCTCGCCGCGAGGGTGTCGGGAAGGGGAGCGGAGGGATACGGCGCGAAAGTGCTCGACGCCCCCTCCCAGGCCCACCTTAGTTCCGACCCCGAGGTGGGCGGGGCCACGACGAGCCCCAGCCTGGGCCTGCGGGTTGGCACCAGGGTGCCTCAGGAGGCCCCCGCGGACCCTAACGTGGTGACCACCACCACATTTCTGACGTTGCTATAATATATGGGACCGGCGGGCGGCTGGGGGCCCGGGCAGGGGACCGGATCAGGAGGTTGGGAAGAGCCGCGCTGGAGGGAGCAGCGGATGGACACCAAACGGCCCCTTAGTGTGTATGCACCCCCGCCCCAACTCCCCAACCGGGGACTGCTGGGTGTCTGCCCCCTCCTTCTTCCCAGCCCTCTCACCCTCCTTCCTGGATGTTAATTGGAGAGGGGGGTGTCAGCACTGCAGTCTGGGAGGGGAGAGGCGATTTCAGGCCAGAAAGGCCTGGGCCTCTAGGGTGGTCCTGTTGTGCGTTTATTTCCCAGCTTCGTGAAGCCACTCAGGGGAGGAAGGTACACCTGCTCTTAAGTGAATTCTGGGGCAGGGGGCTCCCATCAAGGCCTCACCACTGCCCCTATTCTAAAAGAAGGTAGACCTAGACTTCTGACTCTAGGAAACCAACCACTCGTCTGTACAGACTCATTTCTTTCTGCCACACCGGTTTTTGTCATTTCAAATGGTGGCTCACGTTGGCATTGCGCCGTCCCCACAGTTGCCCCCCAAAGAGGGCCTTTCCCTGTCAGGACCCGCAGGAGGTCATAACAGCCCTCTCTCTTTGATGGCACCACGTAGGGATGGTCTTGGCGCCTCTCCACTGTTCTGTCAGGAGAGGGGACCGCTATTCGCGCACTTCCTCAAGGCAGATCCCAGATCCCAGCTGAGCTCCTCAACTCCTCCTTTTGGCCCAGACCTGCATCCTGCCTAATGCATGCATGTGCCCTTTTTCTTCTGAACATATACCTTTTTTTACTCTCCCAAGTGGTGGGGAGTTTGTTAGACTGGAAGTTGCCTGAATGAAAGTACCCTCTTGGTATTGTTCACCACTGTATTCTCAGCACATTGTAGACGGTATAGTCAGTCAAGGGTTGAAGGAGGTGAGGGGCTACTGAGTCATGACTATTCCATGGTACCTTCTGTGGGCTGCAGATCAATGCTAATTCGTAAGTGTGTCTTTATCTTTGTTGCCTGTAACCCCAGGGCTTAGCCCAGAGTATGCCACCCGCAGCTGCTCTTGTATGGTTTTTCAGTGTTGGAAGGGAGCAAGAGAGGAAGACAGATTGTGAAGCAACTCCTGAAGCACACACATATTAGAAATAGTACCAACACCTACATTTTAAAATATAGAGCACAAAGAGGCAGAAAAATATGATCATTTTTCCTGGTCATTTGTATTCCCTTGGTGGATGCCTCAATCTGACACACCAATATATGTGACTTAGGAGATATTAGTCATACTAAGAGAAACAGGAGTTTCAATTGGATGTCACACTACTTTTTGATGAATCACTTTACAATATGATTCTTAACATTTGTGTGTTCTTATTAGCTTTGTCCTTTAAGCTTAATAGCATTAAAACTTTAACACATTATCTTAAATATGAAGGACATAGGCCTGCAGATTCCGATGTGAGTTTTCTTTCTCCAGTATAATGCTTTAATATATGCAAGAATATTAAAATGCATAATTTCTTTTAAGCAATTAAGCAATTAATTGTAAATAATGTAAATGAAACCACCTTTACAAAAAATTATAACAATGAGAAAATTAGGGCAGTGAAGGAGATCTGATCTGGCTAACACCTGTCTTGCCTTTGGCCTTCAAGTTGCCCTTAATTATTCCTGGGCGTATAAGCTAACTTTGGGAGACATTTACTTTACAGTTTAAATGATAATAGCCATTCCCCAAAAAGTAACCAACTGTCTTTGTAAAGCTAATAAGAAACCACCAGGCTAGGAGGATGGAGCAGCCTGAGTCCTGCTGAAGTGTAGACATAAAGGATTGACAGCCATTATTCCGAGGTTACAAGATATGCAGCTTCCCCAATTATTTCTGCAGATAACATCACTATTGTAGAACCTAAGATTGGCCTTTTGAGGTATCTTTTCAGATTTCTTGCATGTCTGGCTCCACCTTGACCTACCAACTGCTCCTGAGGCCCCATCCAGAAGTGACTCAGCACATAGGAGGACCATTTCCCACACCCCTATGATTGCACCCCCAACCAATCAGCACCAACCACCCATTGCCTAGCCACTCCCATGCCCCCAAACTACCTTTGGAAAACCGTAGCCCCCAAATTCTTCAGGAGATTGAGTTAAGACAGGACTCCATCTCCCATTTGGTGTGGCCAGCACCGCATCAATTAAACTCTTTCTTTATCGCAATGCCGTGGTCTCCTTGAATTAATTTTGTTTGTGCAGCTGGCAGGAAGAACTCATCGCGTGGTTACATAAATGACCATCAATAGTGAAAGGATTAAACTAAGTATGATAAATTTATTTTATAAAGTACTATTCTACCCTACTATGATATCAAAAAGAAGTGGCTCCCTATATACCCAAATGGAAATAACTCAAAACACAAAGTGAAAATGCAAGTTGTACAATAATACATATGGTTTTTGGAAAGTGTGCATTATAAGTATATAACTATTGTGAAAGGAAAATAAATCTCAGGATCCTAAAATCGCTGAGTCAAAGGGAAAAGTCAAGCTGGGAACTGCTTAGGGCAAATCTGCCTCCCATTCTATTCCTAAAAAAGATAGTTACTAAGATTAAAAAAAAAAAAAAAGCTACATACATCCCGCACCATTTATCCACAAGGAAATTCCTTGTGGACAAAGGACAGACAGAGCTCAAAGTCACCCCTCTGCTCACTGATATAAATGCATATCTGATTGCCTCCTTTGGAGAGGCTAATCAGAAACTCAAAAGAATACAATCATTTGTCTCTTATCTACCTTTGACCTGGAAGCCCTCTCCCCTCTTGGAGGTGTCCTGCCTTTCTGGACAGAACCCATGTGCATCTTACATGTATTAATTGATGTCGCATTGCCCCGACCACAATGGGCACATGTTGTCAAGACCTCCTGAGGCTGTGTCACAGAAGCATCCCTAACCTTGACAAAATAAACTTCCTCAACTGACTGAGACCTGTCTCAGATATTTGGGGTATATATTTTGGTAACCACAAAGGGATTCTGAGTGGAGGTGCCCCTGACCTTGACGAATCTCCTACGGGTGCTTGGTACCAGCTTGGTTTATGGCTCAAACCAATAGGACAACTTGCAGAGGCCTGGAAGCCCCTCCCCAGAGAATCCCTGATCTCCCAAAATTTGGTCGAGAACTAAAGTTTAGTTTGCTGTACAACTCCTTTATTTTTTTGGAGTTTTACTTGCTTCCAACAAGGAAGGCAGGGTCTGCAAAATATCTCAAGTACTGATCTTAGGTTTTTCAACAGTGATGTTATTCCCAGGAGCAATTTGGGGAGGTTCAGACTCGCAGCTGGAGGCTGTATGGCCCCTAAACCATAATTTTTAATCTTGTAGGTAATTTGTTAGCCCTACGAAGGCAGACTGGTCCCCAGGCAAGAAGGCCTCCCACACACCGCCCCCGACTGGGAAAGGGCTATTATCAATTTTGTTTCAGAGTTAAACGATAAACTAAATTCATTCCCAAGGTTAGTTTGGCCTAAACCCAGGAATGAACAAGGACAGCTTAAAGTTTAGAAGCAAGACGGAGTTGGTTAGGTCTGATCTCTTTCACTGTCATAATTTCATCAGCTATAATTTTTGCAAAGGTGGTTTCATTAGCACACTGAGATGGACAAGAATGATGAGGGCAATAGCAAGCATGCCTTCATTTATTCCTTCTCCAATGCCCTTTCTTTCTATAAATTTCTGACCTATATTATTATACCTTTTCCCCGAAGAACTTCTTTTTAACATCTCCTGCAGGGCACATCTGCTGGTGATGAATATCCTCATTTCTTGTTTGTCTGAGAAATTATTTCTCCTTCATGTTTAAGGATAATTTTACTGATCACAGAGGTCTAGGTTGGTAGTATTTCTTTCAATATTTTAAATATTACAGCCCACTCTCTTCTTTACTTGCATGATTTCTGCACTGTAATTCTTATCCTTGTTCCTCTATAGGTAAGGGATTTTGGGGGTTTTTTTGTTTTTTGTTTTTTCAGTATTTTCTCTTTGTCTTTCTTCAGTTTGGATATGATATGCCTATGTTACAGGTAGTTAGACAGTCATGATTGGGGCAGAAGAGGGCTCTACCCCCACCCTACTAGGACTGTCAGAAGATGATTTAACAATTATCGCATTGCTTCTCTAAAATGGAAAAATTGGCAGTTAGTGCTATGGAGAGGCCATTTCCTAATGGCCCACACCTATTGCACTAAAGTGTTAACTGAATGCAGGCATGAGGGTGAAACAACTTCCCAGGCATATGCATTAAGAGACAAAATAGCAGAGTATGACCTTCTGGGAGCACTCCACTGGAAAAGGAAAGAAAGCCTCAGATGGGCATGCATACAACTTTCTAAATACACTGTGCATGCTCACTTCCTAAGGGTAAGGAGGGCACCTCGCATGCGGGCAGCCCACACTAACGGAAGCATCATGGGAAAGGGGCCAGCCTATAAAGTCCTAGGATCAAGATTAAACAGTGCACTTGTCCTTCAAGTCGCCCGCTTGGGTCTCTTTCAAGCATGCTTTCCTTTCTTTCCTGTTCTAAAGTCTTTTAAAATAAACTTCCACTCTTGCTCGGAAACTTGCCTTGGTCTCTTTTTCTGCCTTATGCCCCTCAAATTCTTTCTTCTGAGGAGGCAAGAATTAAGGCTGCTGCAGACCCATACAGATTCACCAATGGTAACTCGGACACTTGTCACCCTTAACATATTAGGTACCATGAGACTCGGTTATTTGCCACCGGTAACATATTGGCCATGTGACTCAGATGTTAACAGATATCTATGCCTTGCGTTCTTTGGTTGGAGGCATCTGACCCCTGTTGTAGTCCCTTGTCCCTTCCCTTCCCTTCCCTTCTTTCTTCCCTTTTTTCTTCCCTTCTTTCTTTCTTCAATGTGACTCAGATGTTAAGAGATATCTATGCCTTGCCTTCTTCAGTTGGAGGCATCCAACCCCCCATGTGCAGTTTCTTTCTTCCCTTCCCTTCCCTCCCCCTCCCTCCCTTCCTTCCTTTTCTCTTTCTTTCTTTCTTTCCCTTTCTTTCTTTCTTTCTTTCTTTCTTTCTTTCTTTCTTTCTTTCTTT
>NW_012120543.1:11786-49890 GCF_000951035.1 Colobus angolensis palliatus
TTCTTTCTTTCTTTCTTTCTTTCTTTCTTTCTTTCTTTCTTTCTTTCTTTCTTTCTTTCTTTCTTTCTTTCTTTCTTTCTCTCTTTCTTTCCTTTCTCCTTCCTTCTCTTTCTTTTCCTTGTGATCAGTTCTGCTATTAATGCATTCTTCAGTATGCAGCTCCAAATTTTCTAGATCCTGTAGGCATGCTTCATTGTTTTATATTTTTCTTCTTCTGTCACTTGTGACTATGTATTTTGAAATAGACTGTCTTCAGGCTCACTAATTCTTGTGATCAATTCTGCTATTAAAGCGTTCTTCAGTATGCAGCTCCAAAATTTCTGCCTGATTCTTTTAAATTACTTTAATGTCTTTGTTAAATTTATCTGATAGAATTTTGAATTCCTTCTCTGTGGTATCCTGAATTTCATTAAGTTTCCTCAAAACAGCTATTTCAACTTCTCTGTCTGAAAGGTCACATGTCTGTGTTTTTCCAAGATTGGTCCCTGGTGCCTTATTTAGTTTGGTGAGGTTATGCTTCCCTGGCTGCTCTTGATGCTTGTTGATGTTGGTTGGTTTTTGGACATTGAAAAGTTAGGTATTTATTGTACTCTTCACAATCTGGGGAAGGCTTTCCAGGTATTTTAAGGGACTTGGGTACCAAGCTCTGTAACACTGTGGTTCTTGCAGACTCATGGAAGTAACACTTGTTGGTCTTGGTTAAGATTCGGAAGAATTCCCTGGATTACCAGGCAGAGACTCTTGTTCTCTTCCTTTACATTCTCACAATCTCTGTCTCTCTCTCTGTCTCTCTCTCTCTCTTTCTCTCTCTCTCTGTCTCTCTGTCTCTCTCTCTCTCTCTCCATAAGTGACTCCGCTTTCCGTGGCTGATTTCTCAGCTCACCCTAATGGGTGGCTTGCAGGGGTGGGAAGGACCTTAGGGTCCACACCAAGTAGGTCACAAGCATTAAAAGGCCCTCCTAGGTAGGAGGCTCATGAGAGTGGTGAGGTTGAGGCCTAAAAACCATGCAATGTATGAGATTTCCTCTGCTTTTTCTTTCCAACTAAAATTGGCTCTTTTCCAAAAATGTGTACCACCCATTCTCCTGTTTTCTGTGTGTATGTTCTAAAATGGCTTCACGCCCACCAGACCTTCTGCCTTGGGTGAAAGCCTGCTTCTTTGCTTTCACTTTGCATGCCACATGACTTCTAAAACACACACTCCCTGTTATTCGTGCACCCATGGCTCTCTGCATTTGTGCAGCAGCAAAGGGACAGGCTCCCTTGTGGATATCCCCTGAGGTTTATATTTGTTTTTACTATCTCGGGTGACATTCCATCTTTCCCCTGTCTGCTGGCATGTGGCCAGGACACTAATTGGAACTCCAGTGCTGCAGGCTTCTTACAACTCATCATGTGCATTTTGTTCCTGTTACGCCCCAGCACTAAGTTTTCTGATGGCTTTTAAAAGCAGCTTGTCTGCCTGCATAGTGCTTCACTCTGGTCCTTTAAGGTTCCCACCCTCTTGCTTTCTAAGCCACCACCACTTTGGGAGGAGGAGAAATTCCTACCCCAAGCCCCAAGTCCTCGAGGTTACTGCTCTATGTTCACAGGGCAAATAAACGTTACCCTCTTGAATACAAGGGCTCCTGTTTTTGTGAGCATATGAAGGCTTTCCATGAGTATTCCTCTTGCTTCTTTCCACATCCTCCTATAGCCTCCATTTCTCGAATTACTTCCATGCCCTTCTCAATGTGCATCAAGCCCTTCAAGGTCATATTCTAAAGGAGGGAGGAGAGAAGTCCAGCCACTGCGGCAGTTAACAGAGAAACAGGTTTCTAAGAAAAAAGGGCCGGGCGCGGTGGCTCAAGCCTGTAATCCCAGCACTTTGGGAGGCCGAGACGGGCGGATCACGAGGTCAGGAGATCGAGACCATCCTGGCTAACACGGTGAAACCCCATCTCTACTAAAAAATACAAAAAATTAGCCGGGCGAGGTGGCGGTCGCCTGTAGTCCCAGCTACTCGGGAGGCTGAGGCAGGAGAATGGCGTGAATCCGGGAGGCGGAGTTTGCAGTGAGCTGAGATCCAGCCACAGCACTCCAGCCTGGGTGGCAGAGCGAGACTCCGTCTCAAAAAAAAAAAAGAAAAAAGATAATTATTTTATTACTAAAATCCTCTGAGTGAGAGTCACTATAAGGCCATGGAGACAAGGATATAGGCTGGCCAAAGGCCACAGATGCAACTGTGAAAGGAAAATATCTTGTGCCCTCAAAATCCTAAGCTAAAGGAAACATTCAAGCTGGGTAAATCTGCCTCCCATTCTATTCAAAGTCATCCCTCTGCTCACTCTGATAGAGGCTTATTCTGATTGCCTCCTTTGGAAAAGCTTATCAGAAACTCAAAAGAATGCAACCATTTGTCTCTCACCTAACCTGTGACCTGGAAGCCCCCTCCCTGCTTCCAGTTGTCCTCACCATTCTGGATGGAACCAATGTACTTCTTACATATATTGATTGATATCTCATCTCTCCCTAAAATGTATAAAACCAAGCTGTGCCCCAACCACCTTGGGCACATGTCCTCAGGACTTCCTGAGGCTGTGTCACTGGCGTGTATCCTCAAGCTTGGCAAAATAAACTTTCTAAATTAACTGAGGCCTGTCTCAAATTTTCAGGGTTCACACAAGAGACCCATAGGACAGAGATGAAGGGTAGCCCAGGCTGACAGATTACCACTGGAACAGAAATGAAACACTAGGGAGTTACACAGTAAGAACCAGTTAATTCCAGAACCCCAGGAATGGACAGGGGCCAACGGTTCACTCCAGTATCTTCTCTGTTCTCCAGTGGATAATTGTGATGAGATGGGACCATGGATACACAGTAAAGACTGATTAAGTCTGGAACCCAAGAAGGGTGGTCCTAGCCTAACAGGTTACCATTGGAACAAAGATGAAAGGCTAGGCAGGTACACAGTAAGGACCAGTTAATTCTGGAACCCCAGGGATGGACAGGGGCTCACTGTTCACTCCAGTATCTCTTCTGTTCTCTGTTCTCAAGTGGGTAATTTTGATGAGATGGGACCATGGGTACATGTAAAGAATGGTTAAGTCTAGAACCCAGGATGATGGGGGATGCCCCATTTGGGATAATAGGAAGAAAGGGAGGATACCTTTTTCCCTTTTCCTCTTTTTCCTCCTCTGTTCTCTCTTCGCAAATGGCAGAGGGGAAATTGTGTCTCCACACCACAGGACTTGCCCCTTGGATGCATTCCCCCAAAACTGGAAAAATTTTAATTTCCCCAAACCTTAAACTGCCTGGCTTAAAAAGAAACTGGGAGGCAATTATAAGAGTCAGCCTTGGAACCCCTGTGCAGGAGGTCCTCAGATTAGCCTCTTAAGTCTTTTACAACCCAGAGCAGAATAAAGAGAACGGGGCTAAGCCTGTCAGGTGGGGCAAATGGCATCCCCTCTCTCAAAACAAAAGATTCACACCCCTTTATATTACTTAAGGGACCAATTGCCATTCTCCCACCCATCCCTGGTAATGTCTAAAATAGCCCACACTTATTCAGACAAGTCCTAACTCTCAAGAGATTTCTCTAACTGAGAAATCTCTTGAGAGGGGATAACTTCTACAGTATGTAGACAACCTCTTTATCTACTCCTCCTTCTCAGGACACACATGGCATCATGCAGTACAAACCTTAACTTTCTAACAGAAAGAAAATGACTTTTATCTACTTCAAAGATTCCATGAAATGGAAAAAAGGTGATTTTTCCTTGGTGTTGTGGCTTGGTCCTCAGGGTGCGGCAAGCGGGGTTGTTAGGGCTGCTCAGGGAAAGGGAAGCCAGCAGCCAGGCATGCTGGTAGAAGGGTAGGAATTCTTGCCAGTCAGACTTCTGGCTTCTCTCTCTCTATGCAAACCAGTAGTAGGAATGGTAGAAATCAGTGTATTCTCTGCCCCTCCACGAATGACTTCTGACTTCCCTTCTTGAATTTTTCTTTGTCGAAGCTACCTTTGTAGACTCTAAATCTTGTAAAAACTGCTTACCACCTCTTTGAAAATACCTTGTACACTCATGGATAAGTCATAACCTTAGTTAAGACTTATTGGTTTAACCTGTGAGGTTACTTTTAGTAAAGTTCAAAAACCACAAGTATTGGCTGTTTGGCTAGGCTAAAGTCAAGTAATAAGAGATTTAAAAGGATTTTCTTAGGAACACTATGGTTAAAAGTCAGCTTAGTTAAAAGCAGATGTCCAAGCTATACATATATTTAAAAGGCCTTTGTTTTTTTCTCTTCTTGAATCTTATTTTTCTGAAGAAAAAAAGGTTTTTTGTTCTCAGTCAACTGAATTGGTTTTCTTATTTTGTGTTCTTGCCACTCTTGATGCACACATGAAAGGACCTAAGATAATTTCTAACAGCTTGGGACTCCTTGGGAAAAACAGAGGAGGTGCCACAGACCCCATTTTGGGAAAAACCTCTGGTTTGCTCATGTAACCCCAGGAACTGAAAGTGGATAGATCCCTCTTAAAATCTAAGGCTCTGTTCTGTTTGCATTGCGTTACCTGTTTTTCACTTTTGGGAGTTTCAGAAATTACTTCACATTATGAAAGAACTTTGGTAATAACCAGGTAGGAAATATATGGATGGCTAATGGCAGTTATGGAGGAATACTTGCACGTTTGGATCAGAGAAGCATGCTCTTGGCCACCCGGAAGGGATGGCAACATCCCCACCCCCCACTGAGAGATAAGACTCCCATGGGGAATGGGCTGAATGGCATTGGATCACTTTGCAATGAAATGTATGGTAAAATCATTGTACTGTTTTGCTCCGTAGCATTTCTCTTTTGGGGATCCAGGATCCACTGTAATGATGGGACTCTTAATTTTGGGGATCCATTTTTGCCTTCCAGCTGTATCTGCTTATTAGGCTCTGGAAACTCCATGCTTTCTCCACTCTGTTCTTCCAAAGGCTCCACTCTGAAGCCGATAATCCAATTAAGAAACAAAAAGTGCCAAATGAAAAATCTTACAACTACTGAATCTGCTATGTATTTATATGTGTCGTGTGTGATGTTTATATAAAAGAGCTGTAATTAATTGGTGTTAAAAAATAATTGCTTAAATATTGTCAGAAAATGTAAAGTGTAATGCCTTTTAGTTCATGTGACCTAAATAATCTTTGGGAAATAAAGACAGTTTTAGGATTATTGGTAAAATAAACAAAAAATATCTTCAAATATTTAGCCATTTGGTCTAAATTATGCAAGTCAGATATTAGGTTTGCTAAATGCTTTAAGGTGATAAACTGCTTCTTTTGCTTTTGAAAATTGTTCAACTTGCCTGCTTTACCACTAGATAAGGCCTAACAACATGTGGAGTTAGCCATATCCCTAGCTATGCTGGAAAGAGTCAGACCTTATCTGCACTTCTGTATGGTGTCCTAGGCTAGTACATAATTAAAACAGCTTACTAACCAGGTTTTTCACCAAAAGTTGCTAAGAATCAACAGTGTAACATGTATTTGAAACTACTGAAGAAACGGTTTTACATGCAAGGTGTACAAAGAAAGTAAAATGTGCATTTGGTAAAAGATTACAAGAAGGAATGGGAATGTGGATTTCTTGCCTAGTTTAGAGGGTTAAAGGATTATCTTAAGTTAGATAGGAAACATCTGAAGGTTTGAACAAGTTGTGGAAAGTTTGTGAAAAATATATTGCAAAAGAGATTCAGCCGGGCGTGGTGGCTCACGTCTGTAACTCCAGCACCTTGGGAGGCCAAGGCGGGTGGATGACGAGGTCAGGAGATCAGGACCATCCTGGCTAACACGGTGAAACCCCATCTCTACAAAAAATACAAAAAAAAATTAGCCAGGTGTGGTGGCGAGCACCTGTAGTCCCAGCTACTCGGGAGGCTGAGGCAAAGAATTGCTTGAACTCAGGAGGTGGAGCTTGCAGTGAGCTGGGATCACACCGCTGCACTCCAGCCTGGGCGATAGAGTGAGACACCATCTCAAAAAATAAAAAAAAAATAATAAAAAAAGAGATTCTGTGTGTAAACATATTGGCTAAAGTTAAAGGGGTATTATACAATTTTTCCATAAGTTGAACATTGGAATAAAAGCATAACAGAGTATTCTTGGAGCCCTGATCTGCTCTTTAACAAAAGTCGTAATGTGTTATAAAAGGTTTATGAGAATCTTACCTTATGGTCAGACATTAAAATTAGATTTGTCTATAACATTTTATTAAGAATTCGGTTTGACACTAATGCAAAGGTGAAATTTAGCTTTCTCTCTTGAACAAGATTTTCATGTAATATTAAAAATAATGAAAGACTTTTGTTTGCTTTTCAAATAAACTACAGGTTAGCTAAGTGAGTGACTTATGGTGACCTGGGATTTTATTTTATAATGTCAAGTGTTTAAAATCTTTGATAATTGACAAACTTTCCAAAATTAAATTATAAATTATGTCTATTTCTGACCTAATTAATGTTTTAGATTTTGGACTTTAGGTCCTCTAAAGTCCAAAATGACATAGTTGGCTTATTTGGTATTAGGAAGCATTGTCAAATATGAAATTGTATTTGGCTTTCTTTGGGCTGTATTTGCATAAATATGTCATTACTATCTGTTCCAAAATTATGAGACTCTGATATAACTTAGTGGGTATTATTAATAATTAGAACTGTTATGTAAAATTCTTGTGTGCCACAGAGGTAAGAAATTTCCTTGTCAATGTGTCTTTAACTGTGGCTGCCCTAGGACTTTTCCTAGGGCAGCCACAGATAATTGTTGCCTTTTTTTTTTTCTTTTTTTGAGACAGAGTCTCACTCTGTTGCCCAGACTGGAGTGCATTAGCCCAATCTCGGCTCACTGCAACCTTTGTCTCCCGGGTTCAAGTGATTCTGCTGCCTCAGTCTCCCGAGTAGCTGGGACTACAGGCATCTGCCACCATGCCTGGCTAATTTTTGTATTTTTAGTAGAGACAGGAATTCACCATATTGGCCAGGCTGGTCTCAAACTCCTGACCTTGTGATCCACCTGCCTCGGCCTCCCAAAGTGCTGGGATTTCAGGCGTGAGCCACTGCGCCCGGCTTGTTGTCTTGTTTTGATCCTCTTTAAATGGTGTTTTATAATCCGCTATAGAACGGACAGGTGTTCCTGAATGCAAGTTTCTGGTAACTTTGGCGATTGTGACTGTTAGGCCTCTGAGCCCAAGCTAAGCCATCAAATCCCCTGTGACCTGCAGGGATACATCCAGATGGCCTGAAGTAACTGAAGAATCACAAAAGAAGTGAAAATGGCCTGTTCCTGCCTTAACTGATGACATTCCACCACAAAAGAAGTGAAAATGGCCAGTCCCTGCCTGAACTGATGACATTACCTTGTGAAATTCCTTCTCCTGGCTCATCCTGGCTCAAAAGCTCCCCCACTGAGCACCTTGTAACCCCCGCCCCTGCCAGCCAGAGAACAACCCCCTTTGACTGTAACTTTCCTTTACCTACCCAAATCCTATAAAACGGCTCCACCCCATCTCCCTTCACTGACTCTCTTTTCGGACTCAGCCCGCCTGCACCTAGGTGAAATAAACAGCCTTGTTGCTCACACAAAGCCTATTTGGTGGTCTCTTCACAGGGACGCTAGTGAAATTTGGTGCCATGACTCGGATCGGGGACCTCTCTTGGGAGAGCAATCCCCCGTCCTCCTGCTCTTCGCTCCGTGAGAAACATCCACCTACAACCTCAGGTCCTCAGACCTACCAGCCCAAGGAACATCTCACCAATTTTAAATCCGGTAAGCGGCCTCTCTTCACTCTTTTTTTCCAACCTCTCTCACTATCCCTCAACCTCTTTGTCCTTTCAATCTTGGCACCACACTTCAATCTCTCCCTTCTCTTAATTTCAGTTCCTTTCCTTTTCCGGTAAAGACAAAGGAGATGCGTTTTTATCCGTGAACCCAAAACTCTGGCGCAGATCACGGACTCAGGAAGACTGTCGTGCAGGGACGCCTGCCTGATTATTCACCCACGTTCCAGAGGTGTCTGACCACGCGGGGGCGCCTGTCTTGGTCCTTCACCCTCAGAGGCAAGCACCGCTTTTCTGGGGGGCAAGCACCACCCCCGACCCCTTCTCTCCATGTCTCTACCCCTTCTCCACTTTCCTGGGGGGCAAGTACCCCCCACCCCTTCTCTCTGTGTCTATACTCTCTCTTTTCTCTGGGCTTGCCTCCTTCACTACGGGCAACCTTCCACCCTCCATTCCTCCCTCTTCTCCCTTAGCCTGTGTTCTCAAAAACTTAAAACCTCTTCAACTCACACCTGACCTAAAACCTAAACGCCTTATTTTCTTCTGCAACACCGCTTGGCCCCAATACAAACTTGACAATGGCTCTAAATGGCCAGAAAAACAGCACTTTCGATTTCTCCATTCTACAAGACCTAAATAATTTTTGTCGAAAAATGGGCAAATGGTCTGAGGTGCC
The DNA here is from genome assembly GCF_000951035.1 of Colobus angolensis palliatus. NCBI lineage: Eukaryota > Metazoa > Chordata > Mammalia > Primates > Cercopithecidae > Colobus > Colobus angolensis. The sequence goes on from NW_012120543.1 coordinate 20,261, forward strand.
TTACATCCAGGCATTTTTCACACTTCGTTCCTTCCCTAGTTTCTGTTCCCAATGTGATTCTTCCCATAATCCTCCTTCTCTCCCTCCCGCCTATACCCTCAGTCCTAACCCCAAGCATCGCTGAGTCTTTCCAATCTTCCTTTTCTACAGACCCGTCTGACCTCTCCCCTCCTCCCCAGACTGCTCATCGCCAGGCAGAGTCAGGTCTCAATTCTTCCTCAGCCTCCGCTCTTCCACCCTATAATCCTTCTATCACCTCCCCTCCTCATACCCAGGCCAGCTTACAGTTTAGTTCTGTGACTAGCTCTCCCCTACCTGCCCAACAATTTCCTCTTAGAGATGTGGCTGGAGCTGAAGGCACAGTCAGGGTACATGTGCCTTTTTCTCTATCAGACCTCTCTCAGATCAGTCAGCATTTAGGCTCTTTCTCATCAGATCCCACTAAATAGGTACAGGAATTCAGATATCTAACTCTGTCCTACAATTTAACCTGGAGTGACTTAAATGTCAACCTGATTTCTACCCTCTCCCCAGATGAACGGGAAAGAGTTTTTTCTCTAGCCCAATCTCACACTGACAACTGCCGGCTCCACGAGCCAGACCTCCAGGAAGGCATTAGAGCAGTTCCCCGAGAGGATCCCCAGTGGAACTATCAGGCAGATTCCCCAGTTATAGCTAGGCGAGGTTACATGGTTTCTTGCCTAGTTGAAGGGCTTAAAAAGGCTTATAAAGCTGTTAATTATGACAAACTGAAAGAACTACCCAAGGTAAAGATGAAAAACCCAGCCCAGTTCATGGCCCGTTTGGCAGCAACCCTGAGACACTTTACAGCCCGAGACCCTAAAATGTCAAAAGGCTGTCTTATTCTCAATATACATTTTATTACCCAATCAGCTCCCAACTTTAAGTAAAGCTCCAAAAATTAAATTCCAGCTCTCAAACCCCATAACAGGACTTAATTAACCTCGCCTTCAAGATGTACAATAATAATAAAAAAAAAAAGTTAAAATTACTTGCCTCCACTGTGAGACAAAACCCAGCCACATCTCCAGCACACAAGAACTCCAAATGCCTGAACCGCGGCTGCCAGGGATTCCTCTAGAACCTCCTCCCGGAAGAACTTGCTACAAGTGCTGGAAATCTGGCCACTGGACCAAGGAATGCCTGCAGCCTGGGATTCCTCCTAAGCCGTGTCCCATCTGTGCGGGACCCCCTGGAAACTGGACTGCCCAAGTTGCCCGGCAGCCATTCCCAGAGCACCTGGAACTCTAGCCCAAGGCTCTCTGACTGACTCCTTCCCAGATCTTCTCGGCTTAGCAGCTGAAGACTGACACTGCCCCATCACCATGGAAGCCTCCTGGACCATCACAGATGCTTTAGGTAACTCTTACAGCAGAGGGTAAGTCCGTCCCCTTCTTAGTCAATGCAGAGGCTACCCACTCCACATTACCTTCTTTTCAAGGTCCTGTTCCCCTTGCCTCCATAATTGTTGTGGGTATTGACGGCCAGGCTTCTAAACCCCTTAAAACTTCCCCACTCTGGTGCCAATTTGGACAACATTCTTTTATGCACTCTTTTTTAGTTATCCCCACCTGCCCAGTTCCCTTATTAAGCCGAGACATTTTAACCAAATTATCTGCTTCCCTGACTATTCCTAGGCTACAGCCACACCTCATTGCTGCCCTTTTCTCCAGTTCAAAGCCTCCTTCGCATCCCCCCCTCGTATCCCCCTACCTTAACCCACAAGTATGGGATACCTCTACTCCCTCCTTGGCGACCGATCATGCACCCCTTACCATCTCATTAAAACCTAATCACCCTTACCCCACTCAATGCCAATATCCCATCCCACAGCAGGCTTTAAAAGGAGTAAAGTGTGTTATCACTCGCCTGTTACAGCATGGCCTTTTAAAGCCTATAAACTCTCCTTACAATTCCATTTTACCTGTCCAAAAACCAGACAAGCCTTACAGGTTAGTTCAGGATCTGCACCTTATCAACGAAATTGTTTTGTCTATTGACCCTGTAGTGCCAAACCCATATACTCTCCTATCCTCAATACCTCCCTCCACAACCCATTACTCTGTTCTGGATCTCAAACATGCTTTCTTTACTATTCCTTTGCACTCTTCATCCCAGCCTCTCTTCGCTTTCACTTAGACTGACCCTGACACCCATCAGATTCAGCAAATTACCTGGGCTCAAGGCTTCACAGACAGCCCCCGTTTCTTCAGTCAAGCCCAAATTTCTTCCTCATCCGTTACCTATCTCGACATAATTCTTCATAAAAACACACGTGCTTTCCCTATTGATCGTGTCTGGCTAATCTCCCAAACCCCAATCCCTTCTACAAAACAACAACTCCTTTCCTTTCTAGGCATGGTTTGTGCAGTCAGAATTCTTACACAAGACCTGGGACCACGCCTTGTAGCCTTTCTGTCCAAACAACTTGACCTTACTGTTTTAGCCTAGCCCTCGTGTCTGCATGCAGTGGCTGCCACTGCTTTAATACTTTTAGAGGCCCTCAAAATCACCAACTATGCTCAACTCACTCTCTACAGTTCTCATAACTTCCAAAATCTATTTCCTTCCTCACACCTGATGCACATAGTTTCTGCCCCCTTCCACTACCTCTCAACAAGCCGAACTCATTGCCTTAACTCGAGCCCTCACTCTTGCAAAAGCACTACGCATCAATATTTATACTGACTCTAAATATGCCCTCCATATCCTGCACCACCATACTGTAATATGGACAGAAAGAAATTTCCTCACTATGCAAGGGTCCTCCATCATTAATGCCTCTTTAATAAAAACTCTTCTCAAAGCTGCTTTACTTCCAAAGGAAGCTGGAGTCATTCACTGCAAGGGCCATCAAAAGGCATCCGATCCCATTGCTCAGGACAATGCTTATGCTGATAAGGTAGCTAAAAAAGCAGCTAGCATTCCAACTTCTATCCCTTAGGGTAGTTTTTCTCCTTCTCATCTGGCCACTCCCACCTACTCCCCCGCTGAAACTTCCACCTATCAATCTCTTCCCACACAAAGCAAATGGTTCTTACACCAAGGAAAATATCTCCTTCCAGCCTCACAGGCCCATTCTATTCTGTTGTCATTTCATAACCTCTTCCATGTACGTTACAAGCCACTAGCCCATCTCTTGGGACCTCTTATTTCCTTTCCATCGTGGAAATCTATCCTCAAGGAAATCACGTCTCAGTGTTCCATCTGCTATTCTACTACTCCTCAGGGATTGTTCAGGCCCCCTTGCTTCCCTACACATCAAGCTTGGGGATTTGCCCCAGCCCAGGACTGGTGAATTCCTCACATGCCTTGAGTCAGGAAACTAAAATACCCCTTGGTCTGGGTAGACACTTTCACTGGATAGGTAGAGGCCTTTCCCACAGGGTCTGAGAAGGCCACTGTGGTCATTTCTTCCCTTCTGTCTGTGGGCTGCAAGCCACCCAGGTGCCGACGCAAAAGACCGAGTGCATGAGCTGTTCCAGTGTAATAAAACATATAAAATAACAAGAGTTATACTAGATACAGATCACAGATATGATTATATATAAGTATCACTAATCATTAGTTTGTCATAATTACTCTTTATTCAAATATTATAATAATCCTTGCTCTATAATCATAGCCTAGGAAAAACCAGGCCATACAGAGATAGGAGCTGAGGGGACATAGTGAGAAGTGACCAGAAGACAAGTGTGTGAGCCCCCGTCACGCCTGGACATGGCCACCAGAGGGCTCCTTGGTCTAGCGGTAATGCCAGCGTCTGGAAGACAGCCGTTACAATGCAGATCGTGGTCTAGCGGTAGGGTCAGTGCCAAGGAGAAGCACCCTCTACTTAGCAGACCGGGAAAGGGAGTCTCCCTCTCCCCGGGGGAGTTTAGAGAAGACTCTACCCCACCACCTCTTGTGGAGGGCCTGACTGATGTCAGGCCCACCTGCAGTTATCCAGAGGCCTAATCGTCTCCCTGTAATGCTGTGCTTCAGCGGTCATGCTCCTGGTCCACTTTCATGTTCCATCCTGTACACCTGGCTCTGCCTTCTAGATAACAGTAGAAAAATTAGTGAAAGTACTAAAATTCTCTGATATGCAGAAATAATGGCATAAGCTGTCTCCTTTCTCTCTCTCTCTCTGCCTCGGCTGCCAAACAGGGAAGGGCCCCCTGTCCAGTGGACACGTGACCCATGTGACCTTACCCATCATTGGAGATGGCTCACACTCCTTACCCTGCCCCCTTGTCTTGTATCCAATAAATAACAGCGCAGCCTGGCATTCAGGGTCACTACCAGTCTCTGCGTCTTGGTGTTAGTGGTCCCCCAGGCCCAGCTGTCTTTTCTTTTATCTCTTTGTCTTTTGTCTTTATTTCTGCGATCTCTCATCTCTGCACATGGGGAGAAAAACCCATAGACCTTGTAAGGCTGGTCCCTACACTGTCAGACATAATTCCTCAGTTTGGCCTTCCTACCTCTATACAGTCTGATAACAGACTAGCCTTAATTAGTCAAATCACCCAAGCAGTTTCTCAGGTTCTTGGTATTCAGTGGGGCTAAGGGAGGAGACCACCCCTCATATCGTCTTATGCCCAATTTCTGCCTCCAAAGAAAGAAGAAGTAAAAACTAAAAGGCAGAAATGAAATCCATAGGCAGACAGCCTGGCACTGCACCCTGGGCCTGGTAGTTAAAGATCTACCCCTGACCTAACTGGTTATGTTATCTATAGATTACAGACATTGTATAGAAATGCACTGCGAAAATCCCTATCTTGTTTTGTTCTAATCTAATTACCGGTGCATGCAGCCCCCAGTTATGTACCCCCTGCTTGTTCAATCAATCACGACCCCCTCACATGCACCCCCTTAGAGTTGTGAGCCCTTAAAAGGGACAGGAATTGCTCAGTTGGGGAGCTCGGCTCTTGAGACAGGAGTCTTGTCAATGCCCGCCCTCGGCCAAATAAACCCCTTCCTTCTTTAACTCAGTGTCTGAGGAGTTTTGTCTGCAGCTTGTCCTGCTACAGTGCCTGGTTTTACCTCAAACTGCTACCCTTAAGTCTCTCTTTAAGTGGATAGAAGATCTTCAGTGACAAAGTACACTCCAATACTTTCACCCTAACGAAGTCCTATTCTTTACTTTTATGCTTACTCTTATTCTCGTTCCCTTTCTTATGTCACCCTCTACCTCTCCCCAGCTATCTCCACCACACTATCAATCTCAGTCACTCTCTCCTAGCCGTTTCTAATCCTTCTTTAACAAACAATTGCTGGCTTTGCATTTCTCTTTCCTCCAAAATCATGGAGGCCTGGACTTACTGCTTAAAAAAGCAAACAAACAAACAACAACAACAAAAAGGCAGGGGGGAGGGGACTCTGTATATTTTTAAATGAAGAGTGTTGTTTTTACATGAATCAATCTGGCCTGGTATATGACAACATAAAAAAACTCAAGGATAGAGCCTAAACTTGCCAACCAAGCAAGTAATTACGCTGAACCCCCTTGAGCACTCTCTAATTGGATGTCCTGGGTCCTCCCAATTCTTAGTCCTTTAATATCTGTTTTACTCCTTCTCTTGTTTGGACCTTGTGTCTTCCATTTAGTCTCTCAGTTCATACAAAACCGCATCCAGGCCATCACCAATCATTCTATACGATAAATGCTCCTTCTAACAACCCCACAATATCACCCCTTACCACAAAATCTTCCTTCAGCTTAATCTTTCCCACTCTAGGTTCCCACATCGCCCCTAATCCTGCTCGAAGCAGCCCTGCGAAACATCGCCCATTATCTCTCCATACCACCCCCCAAAATGTTTGCTGCCCCAACACTTTACCACTATTTTGTTTTATTTTTCTTATTAATATAAGAAGATAGGAATGTCAGGCCTCTGAGCCCAAGCTAAGCCATCAAATCCCCTGTGACCTGCAGGGATACATCCAGATGGCCTGAAGTAACTGAAGAATCACAAAAGTGAAAATGGCCTGTTCCTGCCTTAACTGATGACATTCCACCACAAAAGAAGTGAAAATGGCCAGTCCCTGCCTGAACTGATGACACTGCCTTGTGAAATTCCTTCTCCTGGCTCATCCTGGCTCAAAAGCTCCCCCACTAAGCACCTTGTAACCCCCGCCCCTGCCAGCCAGAGAACAACCCCCTTTGACTGTAACTTTCCTTTACCTACCCAAATCCTATAAAACGGCTCCACCCCATCTCCCTTCACTGACTCTCTTTTCGGACTCAGCCCGCTTGTACCCAGGTGAAATAAACAGCCTTGTTGCTCACACAAAGCCTATTTGGTGGTCTTTTCACAGGGACGCGAGTGAAAGTGACATTAAAATAAAGGAAAAAATATTTTTCAGGACTTTCATGGAGAGCTGAAATGTTCCATGAATATCAAGCAGAACAGGGGTTAACTGAATGGACAAAACTAGTAAAAGACTAAAGTCATCCTTTTTTTTTTTAACATTTTGCTTAAAATATTGCTGATCCTTTGTTTTTCAGATTAAAGAAAACTTTTGAGTTATTTACAGCTTTTAACAATTGAGTAAAGAATACTCCTGTGAAGAAAATTTGGAGCCTATTCCTTTCTCTCTACCTGATTTTTCCAGAATTTGAAAACAATTTGTGAGGTTTTTTTTTTTTTTTTTGAGATGGAGTTTCGCTCTTTGTTGCCCAGGCTGGAGTGCAGTGGTGTGATCTCGGCTCACTGCAACCTCTGCCTCCCAAGTTCAAGCAATTCTCCTGTCTCAGCCTCCCGAGTAGCTGGGATTACAGGTGCCTGCCACCATAGTCAGCTATTTTTTTTGTATTTTTAGTAGAGACGGGGTTTCACCATTTTGGTCAGGCTGGTCTCGAACTCCTGACCTCAGGTGATGCGCCCACCTCGGCCTCCCAAATTGCTGGGATTACAGGCATGAGCCACTGCACCCAGCCAATTTGTGAGTATTCTTAACTTATGGCAATATAGTTATTTGCATAAGTGCAATAAGAATGCTTTCTTTTGCAACAGGGCAATGGGAGAAACTGGTTGTTTTACCAAGTCTTTGACTGGAATGACATGTCTTCATCTAAGGAATCAAGCTTGACTTATAGAGCCAATAAAAGCCGTTTGGGAAAACTGGCCTCATACCTTGTCTACACAGTCCCTGTACAGTGTTCCTGACCTGTGGTATATAAAGAATGTCATTTTCTGACAAGCCTAGGAGCCCCAAGTTATTTTGGAACCTCAAAAAAAGAGAAATTTACTCAACTCATAAGTATTTGAAGGTACAAACCCATGGGTGAGCTCAGCTTTAAAAAGTCTTGTCTGAGATTACTTATGGAACAGAGTTCCATCAAAGCAAATTTTAAAAGCCTATGTGAAAAAATAATTATTCTTGCTGGGCTTTATGCAAATAATCAGGCTAAGTATAATAAGACTAAAGTTTACTTTCCAAACAAATCAGTCCTATCATAATTAAAAAAAAAAAAACAACATGAGGACTGGAGACAGAAAAATATTTTTCAAAAATTATTATATACCTACTATTAGAATCTAGTCTCATCAGTTGTTTTTAAGTTTTTGTCTGCATTTTGGACTAACCCTGCTTATTCCTGTAAACCAACCAGTGATCTCTTGATGCAGCTCAGAAGAAACAAAAAGGATGGGTCATCAAGCTCCAGATGATCTTCAGTGAAGGATATCATCCTATCAATATTCAAGAGACACCCTTCTACAGGGGACCCCAAGACTGCTCATCAGTGGGACAGGAAGGAGGAAAAATCCTGCCCCGACTCCCTCGGACCTGGCTAGATACTGCTTTCACCAACCCATGGAATGACCTTCCTGCCCTGACGGCTAGCAAAATGCCAAGACCCACTGAACCACCACTGTCCATTTGTCAGTGGAAAGCAGTTACAGAAGACTGACTTTTGTCCATTCTTCCCCAAAGATTTGGGGTCTTGGGGTCTTGGGGTCTTGGGCTCTTGAGGGGGGAATGTTACAGGTAGTTAGGCATGAGCAGGACAAGAGAGGGCTCTCACCCCACCCACTAGGAATGTCAGGTGATGGTTCTGCAATTATCCCATTGCCTCTTTAAAAGTAATAAGTTGGCAGCTGGCATGAGGGAGAGGCCATTTCCTGATAATCCACACCTATTGTACTAAAGTGTTAATTGAATGCAGACACCAGGGAGAAGCAATTTCCCAGGCAAATGCATTAAGAGAGAGAATGACAGAGTATTACTTTCTGGGGGCACTCCACTGGAAAAGGGAAGAAAGCCTCAGATGGGCATGCATACAACTTTCTAAACACACTGTGCATGCTCACTTCCCAAGGGTAAGGAGGGCACCTCGCATGTGGGCAGCCCACACTAACAGAAGAATCATGGGAAAGGGGCCAGCCTATAAAATCCTAGGATCAAAGTTAAACAGTGCGCTTTTCCTTCAAGTTGCCCGGTTGGGTCTCTTCCAAGCGTACTTCCCTTTCTTTCCTGTTCTGAAGCCTTTATTTTTTTTCTTTTTGAGTCGGAGTCTCGCTCTGTTGCCCAGGCTGGAGTGCAGTGGCGTGATCTCGGCTTATTGCAACCTCCGCTTCCCGGGTTCAAGTGATTCTCCTGCCTCAGCCTCCTGAGTAGCTAGGATTGCAGGCATGCGCCACCATGCCCAGCTGTTTTTTATTTATTTATTTATTTTTATTTTTAGTAGAGACAGGGTTTCACCATGTTGGTCAGGCTGGTCTCAAACTCCTGACCTTGTGATCTGCCTGCCTCGGCCTCCCAAAGTGCTGGGATTACAGGCATGAGCCACCATGCCCGGCCCCTGAAGCCTTTTTAAATAAACTTCCACTCCTGCTCTGAAATTTGCCTCAGTCTCTTTTTCTGCTTTCTGCCCCTTAGTCGAATTCTTTCTTCACTGTCAGTAACTTGGATACCTTCCACTGGTAACACCCCGGTGTGGATTTTTTGGGTATTTATCCTGCTCGGTATTTTCTAAAATTCCTGGATCTGTGGTTTGATGTTTGTCACTGATTTTAGAAAATTCTCAGCTGTTATTATTTGAAATATTTCTTCTGCTCCAAATTCACTGTTTTCTTTCTAGTATTCCAACTATGCATATGTTATACCTTTTGAAATCATCCCACAGTGCTTCAATATTCAGTTCTTTTTTTCATTTCAATTTGGAAGTTTCTATTGTGAAAAGAAAATAAAAACCCAGGACCCCAATTCACTATGCCAAAAGGAAAATATTAAGCTGAAAGCTGAGTCATGCAATAAAATACCTTTCTTTTTGTTCCTAAGCAGATAGCTACAGATAAAAGGTTAAACATCTCCACAGGTAGATACTACATATTTTCCCTTATCTTATGTAAAGTGCTAATTTACTGTGAGCCAGAGGAATACAGAATTGACTATTCCCATTTCTGCTCTTTTTCCCTTGCATCATGTGGATTACTGTACCCTCCCTCTTTCCCCTCTAGCCTGCTGTTCCTATTTAAATATTGAAGCCCTCAAAATTATCTTTGGATAAAGGCACAGACCACAGACTGTTTCTGTGATTCCATGCTCTTTTCTTCTGGGAATGTCCTTCACCTTGGCAAAATAAACTTCTAAATCAATTGAGACATGTCTTACATACTTTTTGGTTTACACTATTGACCTATCCTGAAGCTCAGGAGTCCCCAGCCCCCAGGCCACGGACCAGGACCGGTCCATGGCCTGTTAGGAACTGGGTCACACAGCAGGAGGTGAGTGGTGGGCTAGCCAGTAAACCTTCATCTGTATATACAGCCACTCCCCATCACTTGCATTACCACCTGAGCTCCGCCTTCTGGAAGATCAGCTATGGCATTAGATTCTCATAGGAGCACAAACCATATTGTGAACTGCACATGCGAAGGATCTAGGTTGCATGCTCCTTATGAGAATCTAATGCCTGATGATCTGTCACTGCCTCCCATCACCCCAAGATGGGACCATCTAGCTTTACAAAAACAAGCTCCAGGCTCCCAGTGATTCTACATTATGGTGAGTTGTACAATTATTTCATTATCTATTACAATGTAATAATAATAGAAATAAAGTGCATAATACATGTAATGCACTTCAATCATCCGGAAACCATGCCCCTCACCCCCAGTCTATAGAAAAATTGTCTTCCACGAAACCTGCCCCTGGTGCCAAAAAGGTTGGGGACTGCTACTCAAGCTTACTGAGTCTTTCCTCAACTGTGTCCAGTCTACTGATAATCCCATCAAAGGCATTCTTCATTTGCTGGAGTGCAGTGGCACGATCTCGGCTCACTGCAACCTCTGCCTCCGGGGTTCAAGCGATTCTCTTGCCTCAGCCTCCTGAGTAGCTGGGATTACAGGCACCTGCCACCATGCCCAGCTAATTTTTGTACTTTTAGTAGAGACAGGGTTTCTCCATGTTGGCCAGGCTGGTCTTGAACTTCTGACCTCTGGTGATCCACCCACCTCAGCCTCCCAAAGTGTTGGGATTACAGGCGTAAGCCTCTGTGCCAGGGCTCTGTTACAGTATTTTTTTATTTCTAGCATTTCCCTAAATATTCTTCTCAAGGAGAGTTTACATTTTGCAGCTCTTTTAGCTGTTATTCACTGTTATACACTATTATTATACTAGAGCCTTGTTAGCATGGTGGTGAAGTGCAGAGGAGAGGAAGTGTTCTATAATATTATGATTAATTGAAACAGTGAGACCTTGTTTCAGTCTTTTGTGGGCCTGTGTCCCTGGGCTTTGATTTTCATAAGAGTTTTATTTTAGCTCCTTTCTCTCCCTTACATGAGACTAGAAACCTAAAGGGGGCTGAAATTGGAGAAATGCCTTTCCCTCAGCTGAGATAAGGCTCTGATAAAGTCTTTTCCACTGCAGAATAGGCTTTAAAAAAAAATGAAGGCGGCTCTGGGTGTATTTCACGAAAGTATAGTTCCCTTCCCACTGCAGGGGCCATGAGGAGATAATTTTGGATTCTTCACTGTAAGAATATGGTGGGGTTCTTGGAAGTAATGCCTACAAAAGTGTGGGGACCTCCCTGACTGCAGATCCTCAGGGGTTTCTCACTCTCATATTATTCCACAGTCAGTCTCCAGCAATTCATCAATATTACATTTACGTGCTCTTATCTATTTCATAGAACAGAAACTCTAGCAGTTTCTGTTCTATGAAAGAAGAAATAGGTTGTGACTCTCTGGATTTGCCTTCAGAATTTGGGGTAGTCAATTGCCCTATGCCTCAGTTCTTTGAAGAATCTAAGAAATGTTGTTGATTCTGTTTGTTCAGATTTTTTTCTGGTTGTAAGTACAGGAGCAATGACTTACAAGTTCTTATATGTTGGAACTGAAACTGGAAATCTGGCTATGGGTTTTAACAGGGAAGCTAAACAGCAGTGCAAAATAAAAAATAAAAAATTTTAAATGGGCCAGGTGTGGTGGCTCACACCTGTAATCTCAGCACTTTGGGAGTCCAAGGCGGGAGGATCGCTTAAGTCCAGGAGCTCAGCAGCAGCCTAGACAACATAGCAAGACCCCATCTCTATTAAAAAAACAAAAAACAAAAAAACCGCAGTGCACATTGCTTTTGTCTGCTTCTTTTCTGCTGAACATCACACCTGGGAATTAGGTTGCCCTGGAAAACCCAGCTGCTCCATAAATATTAGCTCTTTTCACTCCCAGGTACAGGAAATTTATAGGGCTCCCTGAACCTGACATCTCAGCCCCAAAATTTGTAAGGTGCAGTGCAAATTAGAATTTTGAGCTCCTGAATCAAAATTCCTGGTAATGGCCATGCACAATGGCTCATGCCTGTGATTCCAGCACTTTGGGAGGCCAAGGTGGGAGGGTCGCTTGAGCCCAGGAATTCAAGACTGGCCTGGGCAATACAGTGAGACCTTGTTTCTACAAAAAAAACTTTAAAAATTAAAAAAATATATATTCTTGGTAATGAAGTCTGAGGAACTGTAACTTAATGCTAGGAGAGAAAAGTTGTCTATGTCACTACCACTACCACCACCATCAAGAGGCAGTGCATGATACTATTAGAATCTATAGCTTACATTAACTGCCTAATGATTGTTAAGTGCTTGCTTAGACTAGAGTAACCAGTTTCTGAGTCCTGGGAGTACATTCTAAAGGAAGTTTGTATAGAAGAGTTGGGAGTATCCAGATTTCAGAGCCAGACAGTCCAAAGTCTGAATACAGACTTTGTCACTATTTGTGTAACTTTAGCAAAGGTACTTAACGTCTTTATGACCCAGTTTCTTCATCCTTAAAAGGGAGCTGGCATTAACTACTTTATAGGATTATTGTGTATACTGAGAAAACTATTTGATATCCTGCACCACATGCATATATCAGGTCTTTCTAGTTCTTTTAAAATTTCTGATCTATTCCTATCATGAGGTGGGTTAGAGAAAGCAGGAAAGAATAGATGAGAAGTACATGGTTTTTAAAGGTCATAATTGCTAAGTCAGTGTCACTGTGCTTTTTGTGCTGTAGCCTCAGTGCTTTGTATATTCTGTGTGGCTTACCATAACCCTTTACTAATAGGATGCCATTTTTGCATAGTTGCCACTGCAGGTTACTGACTCTCTCCTCCTTTTAGTCACATGTCACAGAGAGGCTAATTCCATTTCCAGGAGTGAGTCTCTTTGGTCAAGGGATAATCTATCTGCTTGGTACTCTCTTGTTTAAGAAGAGGCATTGATCAAATTCCACTCAATGAGACATTAGGGGAAGGTTACAGATGGACTTCTGAGGAAAGTGTCCTCATTCATAAGAAAAACTCATCAGAAAAGATTGTCTTTTCTTCTTCCTCAGGAAGTTGCTTACCTCCTGAAATTGTTGTAGCCATCAAGCTATCAGCCTTAGGACGGAAGTTGATATTGTGAATGGCAGAAGAAAGAGATAGAAAAAAGCTGAGTCCTTCACTGAATTAAACAAGCATCAAGGCTGCCCTACTTCAGTACTTACAATCTTTGGATAATTAATTTCCTTATTAAGTTAGTTTCAGTTGAATTCCTTGTTATATGAAAATGGAACAATCCGAGATGTGCTCAGGCACAAAACAGCTCTTCAACGAGTAAGAATTCCTGACTTGTGTCCATCAGTGAGCACCTACATCTACAGTGGCAGAACTCAGGTTTCCCAGGAAAGAAAAGTCAGAAATTATCAACACTTGTCCTAATGATTGTTAGAGGTCTGACAACTGTTTGGCTTCTGCTCCAGATTAAAAAGGAAAGCTTCAGGCAGAAGCCAAACTCTGACTTATCTAGGAGGTCCAGAGGTACATTAAATACTTGAGATAATACAGAAACCTAGTTTCAATTCAGAGGATCATTGTGTGAAGGTGCACTCTTGTGAAATATCTAGATTATAAAGATACCAAAGGTTACTTGCTTTCAATTCAGGGGACTGTACTGATACTGAGAAAGACACATTTACAGTGTCGACAGTTAGAACAATATGATTAACTTTCCTAGGTGCACTAAACAACACAAGTATAGAAAGTCGTAGATACTTGAGATTTATCCAGAGTTGGGGTTTTTCCAGGACAGTGGAGCCAGGAACCAGAGGACAAGGTAGGAGAGTAGTAAAAATAATGTAGTGTGATGGACATTGGGTTGGGAGGGAAGGAAAGGGTGGAATAGGCTGATAAACAGGGAAAAAAGGATAAGGGACAAGAGGTCTAACAATATTCAGGTTTAATTTCTTTATGATAAATACTTTGCTACAAGCTTTGAGGAACAAAAGATCTGATTGTAAAAACAGTTACAATGATTATGGAAGCTTTTAGTGATAATTGGCACTGGAGGAATATAGACATAGCATAGAAGGAATGCACATCAGCTCCAGATTCAAACCACAAAGGTGGGAATGTCACCTCCTCTGCTAACCGACTCAGTGAGGTTGGCTAAGCTACTTAACCAATGTGTGCCTCAGCTTCCTCATATATAGAATGGAAACAATAGCAGCACCTACCTCATAAGTTTGTTTTGAGGATTAAATAAGTGAATATATTTAAAGCCCTTAGTAGAGTACCCTGGCACATAGAAATCACCCAACAAATCTTAATATTAACACAATATTAAGTAGTAAACATTCAGGCTTTGCAGTCAGACAGACTGGGGTTTGAATCACACTTCCAGAGTCCAAGCTTCTTTCTCTATGCTACCTGTTCCTCAACACTAGTTCTATGTTATTCATTAAAAAAAAAAAAAAAAGACTCTGATGCATGGTATAAAGAAACAAGTGGGCTGGGCGCAGTAGCTCATGCCTGTAATCCCAGCACTTTGGGTGGCCAAGGCAGGTGGATCACCTGAGGTCAGGAGTTCGAGACCAGCCTGGACAACATGGCGAAACCCTGTGTCCACTAAAAATACAAAAATTAGCTGGGCATGGTGGTGTGTGCCTGTAATCCCAGCTACCAGGGGGGTGAGGCAGGAGGATCACTTGAACTTGGGAGATGGTGGTTGCAGTGAGCCGAGATTGTGCCACTGCACTCCAGCCTGGGTGACAAAGTGAGACTCCATCTCAAAAAAAAAAAAAAAAAACCGAAAAAAAAAAAAAAAGAAACAAGTGGCATATAAAATATTGTGTAAGTACAAATGATGGAGGAATTACTTTCTACCAAGGGGCAAGGAATAAAGGTGAGGAGGTATCAGACTTCAAAAAGGCCCTGGCATTTGAACTGAGCCCAAAAGGATGTTTGCCATAGAGAGAAAAAGGGTAAGAACATTGAAGATTGAAGGGACAGCATGTGGAATGGCATACAAGTAGTAAAGCACATAGTACAGTTTGGAAAACAACAGATTTTCCAGTGGGGCTTGACTGCAGGCAAAGTGGGGCAAGGCCTGGAGTAGTGTGAGGCACTTGAGAGTGAGAGCTTCTTTCTTTATTTCATTCTAGTCCTGGCCTTGACTTGGAAGAATGTTATGAGAGATGGAGATAGAAAGGCAGACTTGTATAAAGGGTGCAAGGTCTTGAAAGCCTTGATAGAAAATCTGGTGGTATTTTATAGATTACATCCCATTGAAGGTTGCTCTTTTGAAATTGGGGGCAGAGTTGATAATTAGTGGCTGCTAAAAGTCCAGACTAGACAGATGAAAAATTCACTCTGATATTATCCCCACACAACATTTTAGGCCAGGTGACATCTGAAGTAGCCTCTATTACATAAAGTAGCCCATAATATTTATCAAAAAAGGGAGAAAGAACAAGAGGCCTGAGTGAATGATGAATTTTTTATTTCAATTACACCCCAGAAAAAGAATTGAGGAAGGATTCTACCCTCTACAAGTCAGAACAAAGGCAATCATCATCTTGCTTGGATACACACACACACACACACACACACACACACACACACACACACCCCAGTCGCCCTGCTCTTTGGCTGAGATTGAAAAATTCTACAGGCATAAACTGTTTAAGTATCTGCTTTGGAGTACATTTGGGGCACAGAAGTATTTAATCAGGTCACAATTTGAAGTTTTCCAAATATAAATGCAATACCCACAACAGGAATTCTAGGCTAAGGGAGCTGTGATAAGAAAAAAAAAAGATGACAGGATAGATGGATAGATAGATTAGATAGACAGACACATAGATAGATATAGATAAATAGATACATAGATAATTTTTAAAATTATCTAAATTACAGGTACATGTCACAAAAACAGACTGCTTTTTTCACCCATAATACACTGTTGGGTCTGTCTCCTTTATTTTAACTTGTTGATGTAGAATATACAGCAAAAGTAAGCTTTACATATATTAATCTAGGTGTGGCTGCTAAAACTAGGGAAAATTACACTGTTGTTCTGACATCAAATATTTGAAACCACCTACTTGGAGTTAGCATTGGACTCTACAGGTTTAAGGGCACAATCCCCAACAATACTGCCCCCGCTTTAGATCAGATACCAGCCCCAATTCTC
Organism: Colobus angolensis palliatus; assembly: GCF_000951035.1. Lineage (NCBI taxonomy): Eukaryota > Metazoa > Chordata > Mammalia > Primates > Cercopithecidae > Colobus > Colobus angolensis. The sequence goes on from NW_012120543.1 coordinate 36,201, forward strand.
AGGAAGCCACCCATACTTCTGACTGACCACTTATAAATTCAGGAGTTCCCATGACATTGTGAAGTTTCATAACTAACTGAAACAACTCACAGAACTCATGAAAAGTACTATTCTTATTATTACAGTTTCATTTAAGGATACACACAGGACAAGGTCTGAAAGGATCCTGGACACAAAGCTTCCATACCCTCTCCTTGTGGAGTCAGGAAATATCACCCTACCTAGAGAACAATATGTTCACCAACCAAGAAGTTCCACTTAGCCCTGAAGTTCAAAGTTTTCACTAAGGTTTTATTACATAGGCAAGATTGATTAAACTATTGGTTATGTGACTGAACTTAATACCTAGCCCCACTACCTTCCCTGAAGGTTGAGCTGGCCCAAAGTTCCAACCCTTTAATCATATGGTTGGTCCTTCTGGTGACCAGTCCCCATCCTGAAGCTATCTAGGGGCCCACCATAAGTCACTTCATTAGCATAACAAAGATACTTCTGTCACACAGGAAATCCCAAGGTTTTTTGAAGCTCTGTGTCAGAAACTAGGGCTAAAGATCAGCTATATTCTCTATTATACTACACCATACTTGAAGTCTTCTCTGTTGACATACTCAAAAAAACACACAGAGACAAGAGACAAGACAGCTTGAGTAGAAAACCATAAGCTGAATGCTGGCCCCAGTATTTATATTATCAGAATTCTGGAGAGTAAAGAGAAGAAAATAATAGGAGAGGGTAGGAGACGAGGATGTAGGGGACTAATCTCTACCTATGATTTTGCCCCACATGCCTTGTATCTATCCTAGATTTTAAGTCTAAACAGGAGGGCCTAAAGTAGTAGAACAACATAGTTTCAACTCTATAAACTTGGTATAAACATAAGAATACGAGTGGGATTAGAAAAAGTAATTTCTTCCTAGCAACACTTTCTTACACTGACTTTGTATGTATTGTGATATATGAAGAAACAAGCATTTGATCTTTTTTATTTTGATTGAAATTTGAAATGAGTTATTTTTTAAATTTTTTTAAATTTTTAATTTATATGGATATGTAATATTTGTACATATTTATGGAGTATAAATTATATTTTGATATAAACATACAATGTGTAATGTAATTGAGATATACATCACCTCAAATATTTATCATTTTGTTGCACTGAGAACACTCCAAATCTATTCTTCTAATTACACTGAAATATATAATAATTACTGTTAACTATAGGCACCCTATTGAGCTACTGAATACTAGATCATATTCCTTCTAACTGTGTTTTTGTACTCATTAACCAACTCCTTTTTATACCCCATCCCCAATACCCTTTCCAGCCTTTGGTAACCATAAATCTTTGTCCCATATTCCTGGCATAGAGCTCCTAGAACCCCTGCTATTTCCTGATAGGGATAATGGAAGCATCTTTTGTTACATGTGGCTTTAGTCTCAAGCTCTTGACAATAAGACCCTTGGAATCTCTGGAGTGATAGCTGTCTTTTTTTATGCTCCGAGATGACTGGTGGGTGAGGGCTACTAGATAGCTTCAAGATATGGATGGTCACCAGAAAGGTCAAGGTATGATTAGAGGGTTGGAACTTTCAGCCTCACCCCTTGACCTCCAAGGAGAAGAGAGGGGCTGAAGATTGAGCTAATCACCAATGGTCAATGATTTCATCAATCACGCCTATGTAATGAAACCTCTATAAAAACCCCAAATGTCTGAGAGGTTCCAGGTTGGTGAACTCACTCATATTCTGGGAAGGTGGTGTACCCCAAATCCACATGAATGGCAGCTTCTGCATTTGGGACCCTTCTGGACCTTGCCATAATGTACCTCTTCATCTGACTTTTAATTTATATTCTTTATGAACCAGTAATAGGAAGTAGAGTTTCCCTGAGTTCAGTGGGCCCTCATAGCAAATTACTGAACCTGAGGAGGGGGTTGTGGGAACTCCCAACTGGGAGCTAAGTCAGACAGAAGTGTGGGTAAGGTGGAGATCCATTACTTGTGATTGCTGTCTGAAGTGGGGGAGGGCAGTCTTTGGGAATGAGCCCTTAACCAGAGAAGTCTGCACTAACTCTGGGTAGTGTCTGAATTGAATTAAATTGTAGGATACCTAACTGGTGTCCTCAAAGAATAGGAGAATTGCTTGGTGTGAAAAATCCACACATTCTGTGCCAGAAGTATTGTGGGTAGAGGAACCACTTTCTTTCACTTGGTACCCAGTGGATGCATGGGGCAGGGGGAAAGGAGGATGCTCAATGTGAAAGAGGACAAGGACTTACCATGGGGTTGCTACCTGGGATGGGACCAAAGAAACACATCCTAAGGAATAAGCAGAGATCACAACACAAGAGGGCAAAGGGTATGCAGAGGGGAACTTAGGAAACTATCCATGAAGCAGTTTCTGTAGGTGCTCCCCAGAAAGACCCTCCTCTGAGGCCCAAGAGAGCAGGGAGAGTGTCACATGGAGCAGCAACCCACTTTGTGTCCCTCAATGGGAATGAGATTCTGCTGCATGGGGCTGAGATCCAGGAATCCCGTTGGGGGTCGAGAAGCTTGGAGTATCCTAATGAGAAATCCTAGGTGAAAGACCCACAGCATCTAGGTTTCCTCTCCTCAAGTCTATGTCTTCTCCTCCTTTTCTTAGAACTGCCAGGATTGAGGTTCATTCCTCTCTTGCATCCCCAGTCAGCTGGAGCCTTGGAGAAAAAGGCAGATGTATGTGTTCCCTTTTCCTGCCCTCCTCCACCCTCTGCCAGTTTTGAGCTGGTATCAGCCATCCCCACTTTCTGAATACTGCCAGTAAGAAGACAGAGAGTAGAATGAGTGCGGATGCATAGCCCATGGTTCCCATCCCCACTCCTGCCTTTCCTGATCCAGCACCACAGGTGTTCACGAATTGTCACTTCACCATTTCCCCGCTCTGGGCTTCCCTGAAGCCAACTCCATCCATATGCCCACCTCCCCCACCCACACATACAAACACAGGGCACTCACTGGGCTGGGAGCCTTGGGATGAGGGGACAAGGGTGTTCAAAAGGCAAGAGGGAGCAGGCGGATCCGAGGCATTACCTGCACCCGCATCTAGTCTCAGTCACCACCTCTTAGGGATGGCATCTGCCGTCCTTGCACCCACTTCCTCCAATAGCAACCGCTGCTCCTTTCCACCAATGCGTCAGGCAGGTAGACTCTCTGCTTCTTGAGCTCCTGAACAAAAGACAGACCAGCTAAGACGCTCGCGGTTGGCTGAGGGATTGTTTCCTTTACCAACAAATGCTGTAGTTCCGGTCGCCTGAGAAATTAGTTTTCAGGCTGACGCAGCATGGAAAGACACCTACCTACCTTAATATGCCGCCCTTCCTCCCACGTTCTGCTCTGCGGAGCACAGGTGTCTTCCGCCTTTCAGGTCCTTTCTGTGTGTAAGAAAACACTCCTCTCGGCAAGCCAAAGCCAGAGCCTGGTCACATGACCCACCGTCAGCCCCACGTGACTGCGCAGTCAGCTTGTTCGCCGCAGTCCCGTACCACGGATGACAGTCTTCTGCCTCTGGGGTGCTTGCTAGAAGACACTGAAGCTCCTTGGCCAGACAGCTGGAAGGAAGGCTGGGCTTTGCTCGGGAGGACCACTTGGCTGGCGAGGAACATTCGATGAGGATTTGGGAAATGAAGTGATTTTTAATATTTTGTATACGACTCAAGCGACATACTAAAACACACACAGGATCTGTCTTGAAACATGGTGGTAAGCAAAACAAAATTCAAACTCCAATTTGCACCACTAGGATGATCCCTTTTAAAACTTATGGTTTGCAAAGGGAGGCAAAACTGTCACTTCCATGTACCTTACCAAACTAGGATCAGGTGGGGAAAAAAAGCATGTTGCACTGTCAGAAAAATTCTACAAAACTTAGGTAAAGTCACCATTAGTTACTGGATGTCATTTCAGGGCAGTGCTGGGATGTCTATTGACTTACCTATTTTTCAACTCTGTAGACACTGAGGTTAACATGTAGATATTTTATTCAATAGATATGTAAATGATTTATGTCCAGTGCAATAGATAACCTTAAATATTACAATTTATTGCCCTGTAAGATATTAACTAGTTTTGTTCTTAACCTGGCAGTGTTATTCTAACATTTATTAATTTCCTATGTGTTTATAAAATTCAATGTTTTGTTTATATCTTCATGTTGTGTATATTGTATATACACATATACCCTTCAACTGTTTTCTTAATCCTAGCAGTTGTTCATTAATTGTGTTGAAAAATCTTTCACATATTCTTTTTACATTTACATGAGTTGTAAATTTTACCTTTGAAAATTTAGAGCATTCTGAGACCAAAAAAAAATTTTGTCATGTCTAAAAATAAAACATTTGATATTTATCCTAAGTCTGAATTTCCTCTCCAAACCAACATATATCCCTGTCTTTTCCAATTCTCCTGACTGAAAGTATGGTGTTGTCATTTTTTAAATTATCGTGGCAAAATACACATAACATAAGATTTGCCATTGTAAGCATTTTAAAGTATACAACCCAGTACATTATCAATATTGTACAACCATCACCACTGTCTAGCTCCAGAACTCTGTTGTCACCTCAGAAGGAAATGTTATGTTTTTTACGGTAATAATTATGTGAAAAAGGTGCCATTTTTGTACCATGAACAGACTAATGTTAAACTTAACACCCTTGGTAATTTTTTTTTTTTTTTTTTTTGAGACGGAGTTCTGCTCTCTCACCCAGGCTGGAGTGCAGTGGTGCGACCTCAGCTCACTGCAACCTCTGCCCCCCAGGCTCAAGCGACTCTCCTGCCTCAGCCTCCCCAGTAGCTGGGATTACAGGTGCACACCACCATGCCCAGCTAAGTTTTTGTATTTTTAGTAGAGACAGCATTTCGCTATGTTGGCCAGGCTGGTCTCGAACTCCTGACCTCAAGTGATCTGCCCACCTCAGCCTCCCAAAGTGCTGGGATTACAGGCATGAGCCACCGTGCCTGGCCCACCCTTGGTAATTTTACTTTATTTTTTTTTTGAGACAAGGTCTCACTCACATCACCCATGCTGGAGTGCAGTGGTATGATCATGACTCACTGCAGCCTCAACTTCTTAGGCTCAAGTGATTCTCCCACCTCAACCTCCTGAGTAGCTAGGACTACAAGCACGTGCCACCATGCTGGGCTAACTTTTTGTATTTTTAGTAGAGACAAGGCGTCAATATGTTGCCCAGGCTGGCCTTGAACTCTGAGCTCAAGCAGTCCTCCCGTTTCAGCCTCCCAAAGGGCTGGGATTACAGGTGTGAGCCACTGTGCCCGGCCAAGTTTAATTTTTGTCTTTAAAACATTTTATAAAAAGCTAGTCTTTCTGATAGCTCATTCATTTACAACTTTGCTAAATGATATTATCTCTAACCGTATTTTAACACTTATAGTTTATTCATTTATATAATTGTGTCCTTTCCAGCATGCTCATCTATAACTCAAGACACAAAATGTAAGCATATTAATATTTTGTCTTATTAATGTTTGTATCTCCCCAACGCCTGTCTCTAAGCATTTTTTAACATGGTATATATTTTATTCCAGACTGTGAAATGTTTAGAAATTCATATTGAAATTGCATAGGAATTGTGTACATTTACAGATGTTTTAAAAATGGAATCTAATTTTCCATACATGTCACATTCTCTGTTTCAGCAAATATAAAATAATGTCCTTTTGTGTCAATAAACCTATCCATACATAATCATTTCAACGGCTGTATGGTATTTCCTTAACACTTTCCTTTGTCTAGGCATATAAAGGAAATCATATTCCCCATTCCATTTAATTGTGCTATCCTACTCTTTCAGAGTTTAGGTGGCATTGAAGTAACACCTTACTTTGAATTGTTAAATATGCAGATTTGGCTTATTCTGTTCCCCAAACTGGCCTCTTCTCAACTTGCTAACTGCATTTCTCATCAAACTCCTTTTACTTGTTTCAGGCAGACTGGGTTCATCCATGCTACCGAAACAGATTATTCAATTACACACTTTTCTTCAAACCACCACTGCCCACTTCCAAGAGCAATCTAATGATTTGTGTTATCTTACCCTTAGGCAAGTCCCAGGGCTAAGATGGTAATTTAAATGGGTCCTATAAGAAGTATTAATTTTAGGTTGCTTGTTGGGAAGGCTTATAATTGGGCAAGCAGGTGGACAACTTGTCTTGCTTTCCTATCCTGACAAATTTGTTCTATCCCGACCAATTTAAATGGGTCTCTCTTCTTGGAAGCATTCCTCAAGTATCAGAGCCCACAATAATCGCTCCCTTCTTAGCTCAAGAACAGAATTTTCTAATGAGCACGTTTCTCATACTAATAATTACCTATGTTTGTAAGTGCACATGATGTATCTATACATGGTTCTTAAAGAAGGGTCACTTATGCCAATTTAAACATAGAACTTTATTGAAAACACAGACTCAAATAGAGAACCATATATTTAAACAACAAATAGCAGGGTAGCTTACTTAGGTGACACAGTTCACTGAAAGCTTAATACTGAAAAATATCGCAATCTGGACAGCAAGATAAATATCAACAAATGTGTTTTCAGTTTTGATATTCATTTGGCATCCACAAAATGATCCAGCTCAAAACAAGAGTTTGACTAAGTTAACATAAGCATTAAAAAATATAAGTTACAACAAAGAAACAGACTGTGAACACCAAAGCACTACTCAGGGCTCTTTGGGAACATAAGGCTGATCAGCGGCAGGTGGTTAATCATATTAACTTTGTTGTCCCACCTCAGGATCATTTTGATTGTCTATTTGGGCTTGTAGTTGCTTAGCTAACTCCTCAAATTCACGAAATGCAGAAATAAGCGGCTCAAGACTGAAATCATCGTCAATTAAGGACATCTTTCCACTTTTTATAATGTTACTGATATTCTGAAACATTTTAATAACAATTTGAATATTATCATTTGTCTCTTCTATGTTAAAGAGACCCACAAATATTGAAAGAGCTTTGGCACTGAATAGTTTTTTTGCCACAGCAGGATTTTCAGACAAATTCAACAGCATTTTCAGAACGTGAAACTTTGTTCTCGCATTGGCTGTGGTTAATAAGGAGAGAAACCCGGATATATAGTTGGCAATCAGTGTGTGATAGTCAATAGTCATAGTGAGGTGTCTAAGCATCCTTATTCCAGTTAGCTGCTCAAGGGAATCCACACTATGTGCAAGGGTTTCCTCACACACTTGACATATGAATGTCTCAATCATGTTTAGATTTGGATAAGGTGGAGCCATGTGAATCATATTTTCCAAAAAACTTGTCCTAACTCTAGAGGATGGGTAATTAAGCAAGGTTTCAATAAGTGAGACAACACCTGAATCTCGAATGAAATCTCGGGTAAACTGAGAAGCACTTCTCATACCCATTGCAATTTTAGATATTTCATGAATAAAAGGATCCCGAATTTTGTCCATTAATAAAAGGAGTTCTTCAAACTCTTCAGAACCAATTTTCAGCTCACATTGTATGCAGCTGCAGGACCAACCCTCAGACTCTGCACTCTCCCTGGCCCTAAGATGCTCTCGAATTTCCCGGACTGACCGGTAGGAAGGATCATACTGAAATGTGAACTCAGGACTAGGCTGATTAGGCTGAAGCAAAGATTCCTGCTCTTCCCCTTCTGGGCTAAGTTCCATGTTCTTGGGCTTTGCCTCAAGCATTTCAGAAGCCTCTTCAGGAATTCTAAAGGGGCTTGTGGATCGGAAGCCAACCCTATGAAAAAGACCAGGTTTGAATTCAACAGTGACCTCTTCCCAGGTTTGGGGCCTGGAGGATGCATTAAGTTCCTCAGCTGCATCTCTGAACCTATCACTGACCTTGTACACAGGACAGGGATTTAGGTCAAAGCAGGCCTCATCTCTGTCCCAGAACCAGGACCCAAATATGGCCTCTTCTTCAGACTCTGGCTTGGCCTCTTCTCTGGCCACAGCCCCCAAACTGGACTTTTCCTCAGCCCAGTACGTGGATCCGCCAATGGCCCCCTCCTCAGTTCCTGGCTCAGATTCACAGATTGCTGAAGCTCCACCCTCCAAACTGGCCTCTTTTTCTGCCCAGAACCAGGACCCAACAATGACTTCCTCCTCAAACCTGGGTTCTTGTTTGACCCTATCACCGTCAACATCTTTCTGGGCCCTGGGTTTCAAGGCGGTATTAGGATCTTCTTTATCTCTGCACCTGAATCTACTATTGGCCTCTTCTCCAGGCAACACCCAGGACTGCTTATAGAACTCATCTTCAGACTCAGATTCAAAACAATCTTCTCTATTTGTCCTGAGCTTGGACCTGGTATTTGCCTCCTCCCTGACTCTGGGCCTGAATAAGTTACTGGTATTTTCTCCAGCCCAGAAGGAGAATAGGTTGCCGGCCTCATCCTCAGATCCAGACCAGGAATCAACATAGGCTTCTTGCTTGGATCTGGGCCTGGATCTGGGATTAGTCTGATGTTTAGCCCTGTGCCTGGACCTGGTATTGGACTCTTCTCTGGGCCATGATCTGATACTTGTCTCTTCTCCAGCCCAGAAAGACACTGTAGAGGTCTCATCTGCTGACCAGAACCCAGACTCATTAGAGGCCTCCTCTCTGGCCCTGGGCCTGGAATAGCACCAAGACCCCATATTAGTCTCCTCCCCTGGTCTAAACCAGGGCTGGATTCCTTTCTGACCCTGGGTGCCAGGAAAGGTCTCAGCATCCACATCAACTAGTTCTCTATCCATAGACAGGCCCTTAGATTTATTAACTGATCCAGACTCAGCAGTGGCCAGTGGCCAGGCAACGGCATTCGTCTGGGACACCCCTTCTGCCTGTGACACTGCTTCAGTCCCAAATTCACTCTGGGACCATGCCTGAGCTTCATCCTTGGGCCTTGTTCCAGGGATTGCCTTGGCATCAGTTTTAGGACGAGTACCACCTACTGCCCTGGCATCAGTTTTGGGTCTAGCTCCTGCCATTCCTTGAGCCTCCGTTTTGGGTCTTGCACCACCCATTACTTGGGCCTCAGTTTTGGGCCCTGCCCCAGACATTGCTTGGGCATCAGTTTTGGGCCTTGCCCCAGGCACAGACTTGGTCTCAGTTTTGGGCCTTGCCCCAGTAGTTGCCTGGGTCCTAACCTTGGGTCTGACCACCAAAGGGACATCATTCTCTCTCTCAGCCCCAGCGATAACCTCTTCCCCAGCCTTCTTTTCAGGCTTGGCCTGGACACTAGGCTCAATCTCTGCCCCAGTCATGGTACAAGTTACAAAGGAAGTCCAGTAATATACTCCTCCCCCAGTCTAAACCTTAACTATAGATCTGTCACAGGTTTGTTTCTTCACACTCTGATCTTTAGGTGATTGAGGATATAAGCTTGGAAACAAAAGTTAGAGTCAATATCCAGTCCAGTAGTCAATTAGCCTCCTTCCCAAACACAGTCTCAGTCAATAATTCAATAATACAGATTGAGTGTAGAACAGGCACAATCAAGCTAAAGGAAGACAGATATTTCCTGGATGGGTGCAGACCTGTTGAGGGTGGTTGTCAGCAGCAACTCCACCACCAGCAGAGCAGCCACTGGAGGTAGATCTAGGGAGAGAGAATGAAATGAGGCTTTGAGTCTCTTCCAATTGTATGAGACATATGCAGTGCGACTGATGTTGAATGCTAGGTGGGACAGCTGGGCTTTGAGAAAGTCTCTCTGGACCAGCTGCCTGCTACAAAACAGGTCCAACAATGGTGGGAAAGTGTGTCGGCAATGTGAGGGGCCAATAAGCCCCCAGACTGGACGCTAATCACTCCCAGACCCATGCTGGTCTCCACCACCCCACCCAAAAGTATACCCGCTCTCATACCAACCTTCACTGATGTGGTGCAGTTTCCCCTTCCTTTTCTTGTTCAAGTGGTGTCAAGCCCCACAGCTGACAGAAGGTGGTCCTACAGACAAGTAAACATACATGACAGAATGGAGTGTGAGTGCTTGGTAGGTAGGCGGGCACTCTGGTCCCTGTGACAAATATCTCTCTTCCCATTCAAGGGTTCAACGTATCTATGGTTTCCTGTATCCTAGTCCCTGCTCTCTGGTTTTCTCTGAGTCATAACCCAACCTACACCTATCTCGTGTCTCCTGCAAGAAACAAAAAGGATGCTGGCACTGTGCAAACCCGGCAGAATAGAAGTGGGTCTGCCACTTCTACTACAGGTGGAAGTGGATCTGCCACCTGCCATGCTCTCTCTCTCCAACTGTCCCCTACATTGCCCCCTCCCCCTTCTCACCAACCTCCAGAGTTGTGAGCCAGTCTCCTCCTCCTTGCCTTTCTTGCAGAACTGGCTAGCCTTAAAGTAGGCCTATGGACAAACACATGAAAAAGTTAGACAGTCAGGATATGAGGGGTGGCAGAAGAGCACTTGGTAGACAGACCAACGCCAAGGATAAGAATCTCCGTATTATTGGTATCTGTCTTTCAACATCCGGGGTTTTGCTGGTGGAATATTCTCGTTTTATTTGGGCCGTGCTTCAAGGTTCCAGAGATAACAACTCCTTCTCTTGACGTCATACTCTTCCCATTACTCCCTTCTCCAATTCTGAGGATTCACCACTAGGTGCGCCACATCCCCTTGCTCTGCGCAGCATAAAATGGGGGAAGGGCGCCGCATATTCTAGAAAACAGGTTGTGAATTGGTACTTGTCAGTATGTCTCCCTCATCACCCCCACTTCCAAAGCCCACCCTTTCATGCCCCCAGTTTAGGACAGTGGGGGAGGTAGGTGGGGATGGAAGATGGGGGAAGCGCCATTAGAGAGGGGAAGATTATGAGGTGCTCCTGGATGCCGGACCTGCTCTGGTCACAGTCCCCTACCCCGATTTGGGTCCCCAGTCAGTGTTTAGCGCCCAACCCCTATCCCCACACACCTCCAGAAATCCAGGCAATATTCGTGCTCTTCCTTTATCTCAAGCCTCTCCTCTACAGATGCTCACTGTGTCCTGTCAGAATACGCCAGACCTACCGCGCAGACAGAAGACTTTGACATCAACCTGGAGCCTGTGGGAAGGGAAGGCACCCAGGACATGGAGCCTCACAAGCCCCTTTTGGGAATCGGGGCCCGGAGTAGCAAACGCGGCCCACCTCCCGCGGACTGGGTACAGTGCCGGGACGCCGACCCCCGCCGGCTTCCCCGGACGCCCCCCACAACGGCTCCTGCTCCGCCATTTCTCCCGCAGGAGCCTCCCCCACAGCCCTCTCCGGGCACAGACACGGTCGAGGGCGGGGCGCGGGCGCCTGCAAAGCTGGCTGGGAAGCGGTCAGCGCGGTTCTCCTCCAAAGGATCTGACAGTGCCTCTAAAGCCAGCCCCTCAGCCCTTGGCCCGGCCCGGCCCGCTCTGGTCACCGCCTCCCCATCGCCAGGGGTCTCGCGCACTGCGCACCTCTCTCAAGCGCCTGGCTCCCACCGGATCGTCTCCTAGTTGCCAAGCTGTCAGGGTCCGCGGGGCAGGCTGCCTGCTGTTCCACCCTGTCGGACCACCCCCGCAACCCGGACCCCCACCTCAAGCACGCGCACTTGCCTTCAGAGGCCCAGGGCCCAGGTCGTCGGCCTCCCCCTCCTCTCCTCAGCTGTCCTCTGGCGGCTCCTCACTGGGAGCCACCGCTTTCCCCGCGATCCGAATGGCAAAGACGCGTCCCGCCCCCCACGCCTCTGCACCAAAGTAGGCAGGGGCTACGCACGATGCGGCAAGAACTGCTCGCCGCGAGGGTGTCGGGAAGGGGGGCGGAGGGATACGGCGCGAAAGTGCTCGACGCCCCCTTCCAGGCCCACCGTAGTTCCGACCCCGAGGTGGGCGGGGCCAGGATGAGCCTCTGCCTGGGTGTGCGGATTGGCACCAGGGTGCCTCAGGAGGCCCCCGCGGACCCTAACGTGGCGACCACTACCATATTTCTGGCGCTGCTATAATATATGGGACCGGCGGGCGGCTGGGGGCCCGGGCAGAGGACAGGATCGCGAGGTCTGGAAGAGCCGCGCTGAAGGGAACAGCGGATGGATACCAAACCGCCCAGTGATATGTCTGCACCCCCGCCCCAAGAGCCCCCTTCACAAGGACTGCTGGGTGTGTGCCCTCTGTCTCTCCCCAGTCCCGTCACCCTCCTTCTTGGACGCTAATGGGAAAGGGGGTGTCAGCACTGCAGTGTGGGAGGGGAGAGGCGATTTCAGGCAATACAGGCCTGGGGCTCTAGGGTGGTCGTCCTGTGCGTTTCTTTCCCAGCTTCGTGGAGCCACGCAGGGGAGGAAGGTACACCTGCTCTTAAGTGAATTCCGGGGCCGGGGGCTCCCATCAAGGCCTCAACACTGCCCCTCTTCTAAAAGAAGGTAGACCTAGACCTCTAACCCTAGGAAACCAACCACTGGTCTGCACCAGACTCATTTCTTTCTGCCACACCGCTCTTTCTCATTTCAAATGGTGCTCACGTTGGCATTGCACTGTCCCCACAGTTGCCCCCAAAAGAGGACCTCTCCCTGTCAGGACCCGCAGGAGGTCATAACAGTCCTCTCTCTTTGATGGCACCAGGTAGGGATGGTCCTGGCTCCTCTTCAGTTCCCTGTCAAGTCTTCTCTTGCCATGACATTTGGCAGTGTGGAAATGTGGCTGGTATTCACACCAGCTTGGACCTCAGCCACCTGCCACAACTACCTGCTGTTTCAGCAGTCATTCTCAGGAGAGGATCCCACCATGCAACCCCCTCACCGAGACAAAGCTACCTGGCTCCTTTTGAATTGCCCCCACATCCGTCCTTTAATCTTGAGCCCCTCCTTTCCCTGCTTCCTGCATGAGACAGACAATGTGGTTAAATACGAAGTTGATGTTGTTACTGCTGTCCATTTGAAAACTCATTTAGATGCTACCCTCATTGTGTTTGGCAGGTAATGGTCGCCTAAAGATGTCCATGTCCTGTTCTCCAGACATGTACTATTTTATATTACCTGGCAAAGGATCATTAAGATTGCTAATCAGCTGAATTTAAGATTATGCTGGATTATCTTGGCCAATGTAATTGCAAGGGTACTTTAGATGTGGAAGAGGGAGGCAGGGACTCAATATCAGATTGAAGCACCATGAGAAAGTCTACACTGGTCATTGTTGGCTTTGAAGACGGAAGGAAGCCAAGATCCAAGAAATACAGCCTGTCTCCAGAACCTGGAAAAGACAAACAGATTCTTCCCTAGAAATCCCAGAGGGATAGCTGCTCTGGCAACATCTTGATTTTAGTGTAATGAAACTCTTTGCAGATTTCCAGCCTCCAGGACTGTAAGATAACAATAAATTTGTATTATTTTAAGCCTTTCTATGTGTGGTAATTGGTTAAAGCAGCAGTATGAACCTAATACACTCACCATCCTGACGAAGTCTATTCCCCTTGACTTTCTTTACCCGTGGATCAGTCTCTGGGAAGATCTACTTTGGAGCTCATGCCTCACCACTACAAACATCAATTCCCTCTTCTTTGCTTCCTAAAGGAGAGTGATTTTTTTTATGTCCCTTATAGGTAATCTTGGAGAAAGTTCCGTTTTGCTGAAACCACTGATACTTCCCAGGCACAGAAAAGGGAACCCTATTCTTCTTCTCCTCCTCCTCCTCTTCTTCCTTCTTCCTTCCTCTCCCCC
>NW_012120543.1:49940-80613 GCF_000951035.1 Colobus angolensis palliatus
TCCCCTCTCCTTTCGTCCTCCTCCTCCTCCTCCTTTCTTCTTCTTCTTCTTCTTCCCCTTCTTCTTCTTCCTTTGTTGTTGTTGTTTTTGAGAGGGAGTATCACTCTTGTTGCCCAGGTGCTGGGATTACAGGTGTGAGCCACTGTGCCTGGCCTGATACAACTTATTACTACACTATTATCTAAATTATAAACTCTTCACACTCTGCCAGTTGGTTCCAAAAGTTCCTTCATAGTCATTTTCTTTCCTGGCCCAAAATCAAATATGTGTGTACACACTGAATATGGTGTGTCTCTTTGGTTTACTTTAATTTGAAATAGTTTTTCAGCCTTTCTTTGCTGATTTTCCCCCAAGTTCTAGTTTATTTTATGTACACTCTCTTAGAAACCTTTACCTACAGTCCCAGACATGAAGAAATTCTTTGGTTTTTTTTTTTTTTTTTCTATAAGCTTTGTGGCTTAACTTCTATAGTTAAATCTATGATCTGTCTCAAATTTATTTTTTATGTGTTGTGTGAGGCAGGAGTCAAGGTTCATTTTCTTCCATATATATATCCAGTAGTCCAAGCATCATTTGTTAAAAAGACTTTGCCCAGTTGGACTGCTTGGTTCCTTTGTAGAAAAATCTAAAAATTTTATAAGTGTTGGCCAATTCCTAGGCTATTCCATTGATCTATTTATTGACCCTATGTCAGTGCCAAACATTCTTAATTTTTGTAGCTTCTTGGCAAGTATTGGAGTCAGGTAAATACATCCTCCAACAGTGTTCTTCCTTTTCAATATTTATTGAGGAAGTTCCCTTGTTTTATTTTTCTTCCTCCTTAGTTTTCTGACTTTTTTTTCCATAATGGATAGGTGCTGAAATTTGTCAAAATTTTTTGCATCTATTGAAATGATCATATCAGTTTTCTTATTCATTCTGGTAATTACTTTGATTTTCAAATGTTAAGCCAACCCATAATCGTGCAACAAATCCCATTGTTCATAATCTATATTTTTATATTTTATTATATATTTTTGGATTCCAGTATTTGATAGTCACTTGATGACTATTGTGGGTAGTGGGGCAATTCTGGACACCACAAATATAGAATATTTTCATCATCATAGAAAGTTCTATTGGACATCTCTACAGTGATCTATTTCTAAATAATTTCATATTATTCCTTCACATGTAAAATCCTTCATGAGTCATTAATATCTATAGGATATATGCGTTTTTGTCCAGCCTCAGTATACCTCTTGATCTCATTTTCTTATTATGTTCCCACACTTTCTTTCTTCTCTTGTCAATTTAGTTGCAGAATGCTTATGGTTTCATTGTGCTAGCTTTCATGTCAATCCTCTCTGGAATGCTGTAACACTTCTCACTTTTATTGTACACACAGTATTTTGGTCTAGTCCTTTTTGGTTGTCATCAAGTCCTTTTTTTCTCTTACTCTCTTACCCCAATAGGGTAAGGAGTTAGCCAAAGTCTTGTTATAAAAAATGCACACACCATTTTCTAAGCAAAAGGCTTTCTGTGCGAGTGTAGTTTGACAATATAGAGTACAGTGAAGTTTTAGGCATAAACACATCGAAGCCTTCAGCAAGTTGAACTTTTGGATCTGAGATAGGTAATTTAAGAACAATGCTAAATCCTAGAATGTAGTTCTCCTTAGTGAAGGTGTGCTCGGCTGCTTGGAGAACAAACTGTTCAGAGGCCCCTCCTGACTTATCTATTTAAAACTCATGAGCTTCTGTTTCACAATGAGAGGTTCAGTGGTCTTTGGGGGCACTTTTTTCATTTCTCATGCATGAAATACTAGTTTGTTGAGAGCATATAAGGGCAATTTTGAAGGATTTTCTATGTAGACAATAATGTCATTTGTGGGCCGGGTGTGGTGGTAATCACAGCACTTTGGGAGGTGGGAGGATCACTTGAGGCCAAGAAGTTCGAGACCAGCGTGGCCAATATGGTGAAACACCATCTCTACTAAAAATACAGAGCTCAAAATAATAATAATAACGTCATTTGTGAACAAAGGTAAGTTTATTTCTTCCTTCCACATCTGTGTACCTTTTGAGTTTATTGTTTTACTGCATTAGCTAGGACTTCCAGTACAATGTTGAATAGGATTAGTGAGAAGGGACATCTTTGGTTTGTTCCTGATCTTTGCAGGGAAGCATCTAGTTTCTTACCCTTATGATGTTAGCTGTAAAGTTTTTGTAGATGTTCTTTATTAAGCATAAAGAGATCTCTCTTAGTCAGTTCAGGTTGCTATAACAAAATGCCATATACTGAGTGGCTTAAATAATAGACATTCATTTCTCACAGCCGTGAAGGCTAGGAAGTCTAAGATGAAGGTGCCAGCAGATTTGGTTGTTGGTGAGGTCTCACTTCCTAGCTTGTTTTCCTAGCTTTTGTTTTCATTGAGTTTTTCCATTGATTTCCGATTCATTCATTCATTCACCTTCTCATTGTGTTCTCACATGGTTATTCCTCAGTGTGTGCATGTGGTGGGGGGGATGGGCAGAGAGAGAGAGAGATCAAGCTCTCTGGTGTCTCTTTATAAGCACTGATCCCATTTTGAGAGTTCCATCTTCATCAGATAATCTAAACCTGATTAACTGCAAAAGGTCCCACCTCCATATGCCATCACATTGGTTGTTGGAACTTCAATATACACATTTGGTGTGGGACATACACATTTAGCCCATAACACCTCTATCCCTAGTTTTCTGAGAGTTTCTCTTTTTAAAATCATTAATGGGTGTTAGATTTTGCCAAATACTTTTGCTGCTCTATTGATGTAATAATGTCATTTTTCCTCTTTAGCCTTTTGATGTGATGGATTATATTAATTGATTTTTGAATGTTGAAACATTCTTGCATACCTGGAAATAAATTCTACTAGGTTGTGGCATATAATTCTTTTTATACGTTGTTGGATTTGATGGGCTAATATTTGTTGAGAATTTTTACATTTATCTGTGTAAGGGATATTGGTCTGTTTTACTTTCTTGTAACTTTTTTACCTGGTCTTGGTATTAAGGTAATGCTGGCCTCATAGCATTTTTTAAGAAAGTATTCCCTTGGGTTCTATTTTCTATGAGAGACTATATAGAATTGCTATAATTTCTTCCTTATGTGTTTGGTAGAATTCACCAGTGAACCCATCTGGGCCTGGTGCTTTCTCATTTGGAAGTGTACTATGCATTGATTCAGTTTCTTTTTTTTAAATTAAATTTTATTTTAAGTTCCAGGATACATGTGCAGGATGTGCAGGTTTTTTACATAGGTAAACTTGTGCCATGGTGGTTTGCCGCATCTATCAACCCATCACCTACGTATTAAACCCCACATGCATTAGCTATTTATCCTGATGCTCTCCCTCCCCCCACCCCCTTCAACAGGCCCCAGTGTGTGTTGTTCTCCTTCCTGTGTCGATGTGTTCTCACTGTTCAGCTCCCACTTATAAGTGAGAACATGCAGCGTCTGGTTTTCTGTTCCTGTGTTAGTTTACTGACGATAATGGCTTCCACCTCCATCCACGTCCATGCAAAGGACATGATCTCATTCCTTTTTATGGCTGCATAGTATTCCATGGTGTATATGTACCACATTTTCTTTATCCAGTTTATCACTGATGGGTTTTTGGGTTGATTCCATGTCTTTGCTATGATACCATTTCTTTAATGGTTATAGGCTTAGGCAGATTATCTATTTCTCCCTGGGTTTGTTTTGGTAGATTGTTTTTCAAGGCATAGTTCCATTCCAGCTAGGCTATCAAAGTTTTGGATAAAGTTGTTCATAATATTCTTTTATTATCTTTTTAATGTCAACAGGAGAGTAGTGATAGGCCTTCCTTTATTTCTGATATTAACAATTTTTGCCTTGTCTCTTTTTTTCTTAGTCTGGCTAGAGACTTATAAATGTTTTTAATCCTTTCAAAGAATCAGCTTTTGTTTTCATTGAGTTTTTCCATTGATTTCCTATTTTCAATATCATTGATTTCTGCCTAGATTTTATATTTTATTTTGATTACTTTGAATTTAATTTCCTCTTCTTTGTATAGTTTCCTAAGATAGAAGCTTAGATTACTGATGACAGATCTTTCTTCTTTTCTAATATATTCATTACATGCTATAAACTTCTTTTCACGCACTGTGTTGCTACATCCCACAACTTTGATAAGTTGTATTTTTGTAATTTTTTTAGGTTATTAAAAAATTTCCCTTGAGCAAAGTACTTTTATAACAGGGTATTTCTAATTCATTCCTCCAATCCTTTATACCATTGTTGTCATTCATTACACTGATCTGTAAGTTGTAATGATCACATACATTGTTGCTAACATGATTATTTTGGACAAACTGTTTTCTGTTAAATCAATTAATAAGAAAAATGCAAGATTTAATTTTACCCTCATTTATTCCTTGTCTAACTAGAATGCTTCCTTTCTTTACGTAAATCTGAATTTCTGACCTGCATAATTTTCCTTCTCTCTGAAGATTGTCTACTGATATCTTTACAAGCCAGGTCTATTGGGAACAAATTTTCTCAATTTTTATTTGTCTGAGAATATCCAGAATGTCTTCTTTAGATGAGAAGGGTAATTTCATAGAATTCTGTGTTGTTGTTCTTTTCCTTCAACACTTTAAATATGTTACTCCACTCTCTTCTTGCTTCTGTGGTTTCTGAAAAAAATCTGAATGCAATTTTTATCCCTGCTTCTTTGTAGGTAATTGTTTTCTCTGGCTTTTAAAATATCTTCTAGTTGTCTTTGATTTTCTGCAGATTGAATATAATATAACTACTATAGATGTTCTGATTTTTATCCTGCTCCATGTTCTCTGAGTTTCCTAGATCTGTGGATTGGTATATTCTGAATTCTGAAAAATTCTTAGCCATTATGACATCAAA
This sequence comes from Colobus angolensis palliatus, assembly GCF_000951035.1. NCBI lineage: Eukaryota > Metazoa > Chordata > Mammalia > Primates > Cercopithecidae > Colobus > Colobus angolensis. Next base: position 54,846 of record NW_012120543.1, read on the forward strand.
TATCTCTGTTCCTTTCTCTCTTTCTGTTATTCCTATTACATGTAAGTTACATGTTTTGTAATTGTCCCACAGTTCTTGTTCCATCTTTCTCCTGTTTTATCTCTTTGCATTCTGTTTTGGAAGTTTCAATTGGCATTTCTTCAAGCTCACTGATTCTACTCCCAGCCATGTCCAGTTTATTGAGGAATCCATGAAAGGCACTCTTCATTTCTCTTTCTTTATTTCTGGCAATTTCCTTTTGTTTCTTTCTTAGACTTTCAATTTCTGTGCTTACAGTAACCATCTGTTCTTGCATGTTGTCTGCATTTTCCATTAGGGCACTTAGCATATTAATCATAGTTGTTTTAAATTCCTACTCAGATAATGCCAAAGTCTCTGCCATATCCCAAACTAATTCTGATGCTTACTCTAGCTCTTGATTCCTTGGTATTTTTCTGTTAATACTTGTATTTTCTTGTTGAAAGATCAATATGATGTACTGGGTAGAAGAAAATGAGGTAAGTAGGCCTTTAGTCTGGCTAGTAGTTGGGCTGTGTTTATTGTTTGCTATAGCTTAATTTTCTTCTGATGTCCTTGCTTTAGTATCCCCTGCTGTCTTTGGGTTTCTCTAGAGACTTCTTAAATACGGTCTCATAAGTACAGTTTCTTATCTCTTAATATCCTGCTATAATACAGTAGCCTTACTGATGTAGTAGAAATGCAGGTGGGCAGTGGGGGGAGGAGAAGTATTTCCAGGTCCTATTATTAGGTTTCAGTGTTTTTGTGAGCTTTTGCCCATTTTGTGACATTCACAAGTGCTTCTCATTTTTTTGTTTTTAACCTTAAGTGAGACAGGAAGTGTAGAAGGGGCTAGAATTTGATATTTTCCTTTGGCCTGTGACCTTATAAGTGTTTCTTAACTTTCTTCCTCCGAAAGTGAGACAAGAATGCTAGGTGGAGTTGGAACTGGTGAAATGCCTGAGCCCAGGTGGGAGAAGGCTCCAGTAGTTTGTCTCTCTTAAGAGTAGTCAGTTGTATGGAGAATGCTCTGGGTGTACTTAAAAATGGTTGTATTTCCTCTCCCTCTGCCAGATTCACAAGGGGATAATTCTTGGTTCTTCACCATAAGAACTGAGTAAGTTTCCTGAAGGTTAAATCCATAAAAACCCCCTATAAGACTATGACTCCCAGAATTTCTCACTCTCCTGCTGCTCCACAGTCAGTGTCAAGCAGTTCATCAACTTAACATTTAAGTGTCCCTACCAGTTTATGGCTCCAGTAAATTCTATTCCATGTAAGCCAATTTCAGCTTTGACTCTGAATGTACTGTTTCTCCAGATTTTATGGTATTGGTTCGGCTTATGACCTTAGTTCTCTGATAGGTCCAAAAAACAAAAAACAAAAAAACGGCCATTTGTTTTCAGTTTATTCAGGTTTTTCTTATTTAAATTTGGGCGTGATGACTTCTAAGCTCTTTATATATTGCAGCTGACACTAAAATTTTTGACTTTTTATCTATGCTACTTAAAGAAGTCTTGACAGCTATTTTTCACAAGTCTCTCAAGGCCATTTAAACTCTATTCCTCTTCGATGTTCAGGTCCTTGAATTGATTACTGGATAAGTGTTTCTGTGCCACTACAGAGAAAGTGACAGAAGGTGATTGTAATTTTTTAAATACAACTAAGAGTTCTTTAACAGAGATTGTTTGAGCCAGGAATTCTACCTCTAGAATTTTTCCCTAAGGAAATACCTTAAGGATGTGCAAATCAATTTAGCTACAAGAATATTAATCCTGTGCTATTCCTTCATCTATGGGCTAACTTTAGAAAACAAAAACACCTTGGAGAGAGTGCACTCAAAGTGTAGATAAAACAGAAAAACAGAATTGATCCAAGCATCAGCAAACACAAGCGCCTATACAATCTTCAGATTTTCAATATCTTTTCTCAATATCCTAGAATTCACCCAGGCAATCTTACCGGGTGAAACAGGGCAAGAACTATAACTGGGCTGACACAAATAAAAAATACACAAGTGAAATGTATCATTTAGTACTAGAAATTTCCCACAGAGACATTCCTTACAGAACTGTTTTTAATAGGAAAAAATAGATATAACCTAAATATATGAGTATAGGGGATTTGTTAATTTATGACAAACTCATGAGATGCAATAGATGTGTTAATTAGCTTGATTTAGTCACTCCACAATGTATCTATATATCAAAACATCATGTTGGACATCATACATACGTACAATTTTCATTTCTCAATGAAAAAAAGAATTTTTTTAAAAATGAAACTGTTTCAGAGACACCTTGTCAGCAGTGGGAATTATCCAACTTTTATTTTTGTTCTTATGAAAGGTAAAAAATGGAATACTATTATTTTAATGTGTTCTACAATTGTGAGGGAGTCTATCAATAATGATGTGCTACATTACATAGCCGTAACAGATGACCCCCAAATCTGGGCAATTTAAAATAACCAAAATACCCAGAACTTTGGGAGGCTGAGGTAGGCAAATAGCTTGAGGCCAGGAATTTGAGACCAGCCTGGCCAAAATGGCTAAACCCCGTCTCTACTAAAAATACAAAAATTTGCCAGGAATGGTGGTACACACATATAATCCCAGCTACTCGAGTGGCTGAGGCAAGAGAATCACTTGAACTCAGGATGTAGAGGTTGCAGTGAGCCAAGATCGTGCCACTGGACAACAGAGTGAGACTCTGTCTCAAAAAAAAAATCACAAAAATATATTTGTTGTTCATATTACATGTCTAACACCTCTGTTGGGAGCTTTACTCATGAGGATTAAATGGAACAGTTATGATCTGAAACATTGCTGGTTACCATTACATAGGAAGAGACTGATCACGACAAATCTCACAGTGGCTCTTAAAAGTTTCCTCCCAGAACTGACAAAAATCTTTTTGAATATTGCATTGACCAAAGCGAGTTACATGGCCATTGTTGTGTTCAAAAGGTGTGGGGAAGTGCAAGGCTAAGTGTCTGAAAATTGGACTGCAGGAAATCTTGGTTAGCAACAGTAATAATTAACAAAAGTCTCAAATCTATTTGCTGAGTACTACAGACCTTTTTTCTTTCCTGCGAACTGATTATTTACTTACTCAGCTTTCCATTGGGATATTCACTCCATTGATTTATAGTATGCTTTTGTTAACTCACAAAAATGAGCCTGTAGATTGCCATATTTGCTGTAACTAGTGTTTCCAGTATATGCTGTTTTTTGACTTGTTTATAATATTTTATTATTATTATTACTATATATTTAGTTTTTTGAGATGGAGTCTCGCTCTGCTGCCCAGGCTGGAGTGCAGTGGCACGATCTCGGCTCACTGCAAGTTCTGCCTCCTGGGTTCACGTCATTCTCCTGCCTCAGCCTCCTGAGTAGCTAGGACTACAGGCGTCCGCCACCACACCCAGCTAATTTTTTGTATTTTTAGTAGAGACAGGGTTTCACCATGTTAGCCAGGATGGTGTCGATCTCCTGACCTCATGATCCGCCAGCCTCGGCCTCCCAAAGTGCTGGGATTACAAGCGTGAGCCACCGCACCCGGCCTGTTTATAATATTTTAAAACAGCTTTATTAAAATACAATTCATATACAATTCACCAATTCAAAATGTACAATTCAAAGACTTTAATACACTTGAGTTGTGCATTTATCACCAAAATCAATTTTGTAACATTTTTAAGCCCAAGAAGATACTCTCTGTCCCTTAGTTGTCAGATTGCATTGCCCTAACCCCCAAACCAGAGGCAACAATTCATTTTTCTGTCTCTATAAATTTGTCTATTTTGGATTTTTCATATAAATGGAATCATTTAGTATGTAGTTGTTATTTGTATTATTATCATTATTTTTTCTAATTTGGTCTTGAGGTCTCTGTCTGGAGAGTGGCTATAAATTCTAGCCCTGTGCTGAATGGGGCTCTAAGGGAGGTGGTCTTCAATGTTTACAGTGTGCTTTTCACGGGATACTTCGTCCTGGCAGACAGCTTAATGCCTAAGTGTCCAACCTGTGACCAGGTGTCCCTCTCACTGAAAACTTGTTTGTACTGGCAGATACCCTTGTGGCTCTTGTTTGACCTGTGTCCAGTTTATCCCTGCTAAGATAGTCACTTGCAAGGAGAGCCCTGACCAGGATAGTTAGGTTTGGTTGTGTAAGTCAAATGAGGCACAGAGAAGACAGCACAACAAAACATATGAAATACAAAATATTTTTATCACTCACACCTACAAGAGAAGAGGGTTGCCCACAAGGGCTGATGAGAAGTCTGAAGACAGCAGGATGCGCAACCAGTGGGTGTTGAGTGGGACAGACTTGTAGGCTGGGCCTTTATTGTGACCAAAAGCATTACCCAAATATGTTTCCTATGAGGAGTTCAAACTGGCGAGTTTGAAGCAAGCAGGGATGAGAGGTGATCACTGTGGCATATTTACATTGTCCATGTTGGGTGTGAGGGTCAGTGGGGCAAGTTAAGTAGGTTATATCTCTCCGTCCCAGAGGGTGGTGGATATCTGGTTGTGTAAGGCAGATATATGGATTGATCACATTGAGAAAGTGTAAGGAAGTGGAGAATTAGGTGATTAGGCCCTGCCTCTGGTATAAGAAAGTTAGAAAGTTAACTCTATATCTAGGGTGGATGCTGGAGCAACATGAAATTATAGGAATTGACTACAATGGTTCTTTGTGATTTCTTTCACTTAGCATAAGGCTCTTCCCTGTTGTAGCATTTATTAGTACTTTATTGCTTCTTACTGTGGAAAATTATTCTATTGCATGAATACACCACATTTTATTTATCTATTTACCAGTTGATGGAAACTGGGGTTGTTGCTATGTATTGTCTATTATGAATAATGTTGCTATGAACATATGTGTACAACATTTTATGAGGACATATGTTTTCATTTCTCTTGGATATATGTCTAGGAGTGAAACCGCTAGAATATAAGGTCATTTTTTGAAAAACTGCCAGACTGCTTTCCAAAACAACTGCACAATTTTACATTCCCACCAGCAGTGTATGAGGATTCTCATATTGCCATATCCTTACCAACACATTTTATTACCTGTCTTTTAATTATTTTCATCCTAATGGGTATGGAAATGTTTGGGGGTTTTGATTTGCATTTCAGTGATAGCTCATGATGTTGAGCATCGTTTCATGTGCTTACTTGCAATTTTTATATTTTCTTTGGAGAAATATTTATCCAGATCTTTTGACCATTTTTATATTGGGTTATCTTTTTATTTTTGAGTTGAAACAGTTTTTATTCATTCTAGATTGAAGTTCCTTGCTAAGTATATGATTTGAAATATTGTCTCCCATTCTCTGGGTTGGGTTTTCACTTATGTCCTTCGAAGCACAAAAGTTTTTAATTTCAATGATGTACAGTTTGCCTATTTTTCCCTTTGTTCTTTGTGCTTTGGTGTCATATGTGAGACACCAAATGTTACAAAGGTCCATAGTCACAAAGATTTATACCATGTGTTTTCTTCTAAGGGTTTTATAGATTTAGCTCTTACATTTAGGTTTTTGAACAATTTCTAGTTCATTTTTATATATGGTGTGAGGCAGGGATTAAAAGTCATTATTTTGCAGGGGCCTGTCCAATTGTCCCAACACCATTTGTTGAAAAGACAATTCTGACCCTATTGTATGGCTCTCATGCTCTTGTCAAACTCAATACATGTGAGGATTTATTTCTGGACTCTCAATACTTTTTCATTCATATTTATGTTTACCCTTATGTCAGTACCACATAGTCTGGATTACTGTAGTTTCATAGTAAGCATTGAAATCAAATAGTGTGAGTCCTCCAACTTTGTTCTTTTATTATTTTGGATACTGTGGATCACTTGCATATAAATTTTGAGAGCAGCTTCTGAATTTCTATAAAAAGGTAGCTAAATTTGGTAAGGATTACATTGAATCTATAGATCAATTTAGCTGGTATCAATATTTTAATAATATTAAGTCTCACAATCCATAAACATGGGATGTCTTTCCATTTATTTAGGTCTTCAATTCTTTTCAACAATTTTTAGAGTTTTCAGTGAACAAATATTACACTTTTTTGGTAAAACTTCTTAGTTTTAAAAATTATTTTGATGCACTTGCAGTTATAAAAATGTCATTTTTTTTATCATTACTACTGTATAGAAATACAATATGTTTTTGCATATTGATATTTTATCATGCAACTCTACTGAAGTTCATTAAACAGGTTTTAGTGGATCTCCTAGGATTTTCTATATGCAAGATTAATTCATCTGCAAATGTTTATATTATGAATCATGTTAACATTATCAGTTAACTTTATCAATTTTTATGTCCCGCTTATTTCTATCTAACCTAGAATATAAATAGGTTAGATAGAAGAATTAGTTATTAATAAAACATAAATAAAAACCACAATGAGATACCACTTCACACCTAATAGGATGCTAGAACATAAATTTATTTAATTTATAAATATAAAATATATAATATACATAAATTTATTTTATATAAATATATAAAATAAAATGCAAAATATAAATTAATTTATATATAAGATTTTTTTTAAGTCTGTAATATATTCTCTTAGTACTTTTATGATTTTGAGATTTGTGTTTAAATCTTTGAACCAATTGGAGTTAGTGAGGATGTGGAGAAATTGAAACCCTTGTGCATTGCTGATGACAATGTAAAATCAAGAAAGGATTCCAGCAAAGGGGGTGGGGAAAATCATGACCTGGGTGATCTCTCTTCTCAATTGTTGAGTTTAACATAGGTACTCTGGTTGATATACTGCTGTTAAATTGGAGTGTTTGTGAGATGGGGAGGGCCTGAAGCTTCCTAGTCTGCCATCTTGCTAATGTCATTCCACTGTTGAGATTTTGTATCTTCTTTAGTCAGCTCCATCTCCTTTTCTGTTATTGTCACAAATTATAACTTTATACATTGCATGTCCAAAACATACATTAAATATTGATTTTTATGCATTTGTCTTTCAGGTCATACAAAAAATAAAGTGGAGCTACAATCCAAAATTCTAACAGTACTGGCTTTTGTCATTACTTACATATTTATATTTGCTAGAGATCTTTATCTCTTCATATAGCTGTGAGTTATTGTCTAGTTTCTTTTCGTTTAAATCTACATGGCTCTCTTTAGAATTTCTTGCTTGGCATATCTAGTGAAAATGAACTCCCTCAGATTTTGTTTATCTGAGAATGTCTTAATTTATCCCCATTAAAAAATATTTTTTGGTGAACATGGAATTCTCAGTTGACTCTTCCCCCAGCACTTTGATGATATAAACCTGACACATTCTGGCCTCCAGGTTTCTGATACCAAATTGGCTGACAGTCTTAATCACTTGTATATGATCAGTCACTGCTGACAGGTCTTAATCACTTGTATATGATCAGTCACTGCTCTCTTTCTGCTTTTAAGATTCACTCTTTGTCTTTCAATAATTTTATTATAATGTGTTTTAGCATATGTCACTTTGTTTTGTCCTGTTTGTAGTTCATTGAGCTTCTTGGATTTTTACATTCATGTGTTTTATCAAATTTGGAAAGTTGTTAGCCATTATTACTTTTTGAATGATCTCTCTGCCCCTTTCTCTCTGTCTTCTCTTCCTAATATTCCCATAATGTGTAAGTTGGCCTGTTGTTCTGCTGGATCATGTCCCACAGGTCCCTTAGGCTCTGTTCACTTTTCTTCATTTTTTCCCTTTCTGTTCCTCAGACTCCATAATTTAAAAGGTTCTATCTTCTAGCTCTATGAATCTTTATTCCACTTGCTGAAATCAGCTTTTGCCCTAATTTTGAGTTATTGTACCTTTCAACTCCAGAATTTCCTTTGGGTTCTTTATTCATAATTTCTATATCTTTATTGGTACTGCCATTTTGTACATACACAACTTTCCTGTCTTTTTTCATGTCTACCTTTAGCTCTTTGAGCATATTTAAGACCATTGTTTTAACATCTCTGTCTAGTAAGTCTGGCATCTGTGCTTTCTCAGGCCTGTTTTTTTTGTTTATTTATTATTTTGTTTCTTTTAATAGGCTATACTTTTATGTTTCTTTTCATGCCTTGTGGCCTTTTGTTAAAGAGTGCACATTTGAATCTTATAATGTGGTAACTCTGGAAATCGAATTGTGTATCCCTTTCCCTAAGGTTTTCTGGGGTTTTAAAAATTGTTGTAACATGTCTCTATGCCAGAAATCAGCATGGGCTAGAAGCTTAAGGTCTTCTCAGGTCTTTTCTGGGACCGTATCTTTCCTTGGGTATACACAGTGCCTTTCTAAATTACCCTGTATATGCAGTTGTTTTTGAATGTCCAAAAAAAAAAAATGATGATGAGGCTCCCTTAAATCCTCTGGAAGCTACTTAAGCTGGTGAGGGGTAAAACAATGGTTGCCAGGTTTATTTACCTGCACATCAGTAATCAGAAGCAGTTATCCATAACAGAACACAAACCGCTGATATTTGGAGGACAATACTCTTATTATGCACTGTAGCTCCAACAAGCCATGCCAGAGACACAGGTTGCAGTCCCTACACTGACACGGGGCTTGGAAGGAGGCTGGAGTAAGAGTAGCTCCCTATTGCACTGACGGCTAAAAAGGACTGATAATAACTACAATTTACCAGCAAAGTTTTCCCCTTGGAAGCTAAAAGAGTGCAAGTAGAATCAAGATTTCCAAAACAGTCATGTCAGACAATTTCTGGTTTCTAGAAGTACAATTGTTGTCTATGTGGAGAGATGAATTCCTAACACTTCCTACTCCGCCATTTTCCCTGTCATCACTCTCCAAATACCACTTTTTGAACAATCCATCTTTTGCCCACAGTTATGCCATCTTTATAATATATTAAATATCTCTATCTATTTTGGTGAGTTAATGTATTCTAGTCTGTTTCATTGTTCTATTTTTAATTCACCACCAAGTTAATTACTGTAGCTTCATGATAAACAGTTACATATTTAAAGTCTGATGTCATATTTTGATCTCTTTAAGGTAGTGTTACACTGGAAGAAGAATGAAACAATAAAAGACAGTAGTGAAATCCATGATCCCTTCTAATTTTCATGGTCACTACCAAATTATGTCTGTGCATTTTATCACTTTAATCCAGTGTCTAGCATGGTGCTGATCACATAATTTCTACTCAGTAGGAAGATAAAGATTCCTGGGCTTTATCTTTCAAATAGCAGCTCTTCATGCATGAAGTGGTTTTATTTCAATCTCATTTTTTTCATTTTTTAAAAAATTATAAACATTTTAGACCACACATAAAATGGAAAGAATAACACCTATATACCCACCTGGATTCATTTGTTACTATTTTGAGATATATATATCTATATCTATATCTTGCTATTCATCATTTTTATATTTTTTGTCTAAACACTTCAAAGTAAATTACATGTAAGCTCTAAATAATTTGTTTTGCATCTTCAAAATATAATAGTCCCTGAAATAACTAAATATCATTATAACCCCCTTAATAAGTTTAACTATAATTCCTTACATTTGAAATACACTCCATATTTAAATTTTTCAAATTGCTCCCAAATGTGGCTCATAGCTCCTTTACAAACAATGTTCCAATCACGGATAACACATTCTATTAGCTATTAGATATTGATATATTTCTTTTTTTAGCTGCCTGGATGACTAGGAAGTTATTGATATATTTCTTAACTCTTTTCTTTTTTTTTCCTTTTTTTTGTGGAGAACGGGGTCTCGCTATATTACCCAGGCAGGTCTCGAACTCCTGGGCTCAAGCTATCCTCCTGCCTCTGCCTCCCTGACAGATGGGATTACAGGCGTGAGCCACCACGCCCGGCATAACTCTTAACCTACAACAGTTATTCCCTTCAACTTTTTTTTTGTGACACTGACTTTTTAAAGTTACCATGTGGATTGTTTTGTATAATGTCCCATACTCAGGATTTGTCTGATTGAATATTTATAATTTGTTTCACCTGTTACTCCTTGCTGTATATTTCCTATGACCTAAGAGTTAGCTTTGAAGGCTAGATTCATGTTAACCATTTTCCCTCTCTTCTTCTCTGGAGGTAGGATTCTAGATTGACAGGTTTGTTTCTTTTATATTGAGTACTTAATTTGGTTGTTTTCTGGTTTTCACTACTACTATTGATTATCAGCTGCATGTAAAATTGGTATTACTTTGAAGGCAATTTATTTTTCTCTAACTCCTATTAATATCCTGTGTATGACTTTACTGTACACAATTTTACTATGATGTGTTAAGGGTATGTATCTTTTTATTAAGTTGCTTGAGATTCACTGGGGTTTTTGAATATGTGGTTCTTTCATCAGTTCTAAAAATCCTCAACCATTGTCTTTTCAAATGGTGCCTCTGCCTCATGCTCTCTTTCCCTTCTACTTGAAATATTTTGTATCTTAATGCTAATGCTAACTGCAGAAAAAATTTCAATTCTAAATTCCACTTAAACTCCTCTTTATTTGGTTTTAATATTCTTTATGTTTCCCATTTCAATTAGTATATCATTTTTCTTTGCATAATGTTTATTTATATTTACTTTTCTAATATATTTGGAATTTTTGTTGGTACTTTGTTAATAATTTTAATGCTTTTTCACCTAGGAGCCTATTACAATATTTTATATTACATGTTATAAAAATTCCAAAATATGAGGTGCCTGGGAATTTTGATTCTTCAGGAACTTGTTCTTATAATTTAATTTACTCTAGTGTGTTTTGTGATTTTTAACTATGAGGTACTTATTTTCCTTTAAATTTCAACTGTAGGAATTCTTTATGTCCTAAGGGGAAGCTAGGTAATTCCAGGGATTTGCTTGTTTCAGTAATGTACCTAGGCTCACTACTTGTTTGGGACCTCAAAATTATCTATTTAATATTCATTTGACCAGTCAATTAATGTGAAATAGAACTTCATCTCTGTGTGTGGATAGGCTTATGTTTAAAATTTCTCAAGTGAGTAACATCATTGAAAACGGCAGAGGAGGAAACTCCAAAACTGCATTCATCCATTAAAGAAAAAATGGTCAGAATCAAATATTTTGGCAGATAAATTATAATTTAAGAATTATAACAATAAAGGGAACATTTAATTTTAAAAAGGTACTAAATTTCAGTGAGAGAGCATTATGGCATTTTAACTTATTGTCTACCATCCTACACTACCTAGCTGGTAGGCAGCTATAGGAGCAGCTGCTTGTGTTCCTGGTGTGGCTTGCTAGGAACCAGAGAGGCAATTTGGACGTTGTTCTCCATAAATGTGGTTTTGTGTTTTGATCTGTCTGAAAGCTCCCAGAGGGGTTAGCTCAGAGTTGTGGTGTTTTTTTTTTTGTTTGTTTGTTTGTTTTGTTTTTTCTTGCCAGCCTTTTAACTTTTATTGAAAGCATTTAAAGGCAAACATACAGGCTGCAGCCTCCTAGGACAAGAAATAATAGAAAGAACAAGGCACAGACAGACCAAAAATCCTGGGGGAAAATGCTAGTGAAGGAGATGATATGTGGGGAGTAAGGGCTTTTAAAAGCCCCTGTATATAAAAAGGAAACAGAAAGCTATGCGACAGATACATGCTCAGAAAACACTGGAGAAAACCCAAAGATTTCACTTCTACCTGACCTTTACTTTAGGCTCTAGCAAGCAGGAAGTGAAGGTCTATGCAGAGATGTAAATGGCCAAGCCGAAAGAGTGCACCAATACAGAGCCAATCTACAAAGATTGTAAGATAACTAAAAACATTTTTTTTAACTTTAGATATTTTTAAAAATATGTTTAATCACTGACCACTGAGATAACAGAACAGAGATTTCAGGGACCAAAAATGACAAAGAATATAGTATTTAAAAATAGATCAGAAAAATCACTAAACAAACAAAAAATCACAACCTACAACAAATAGCAACAAAAAACCCCAAGGAGGAGAGATAACCTCATTTATAAAGTTACCACATTGTAATAATATAAAAATCCAGTTTTCAACAACAAAAAAAGAGGCACAAAAAAAGTAAGAAAGTGTGGTTCATTCACAGAAAGAAAAAAAATTAATAATTATAGTCCCTGAGTAAGCCTAGACATTTGCCACATTAAACGAAGACTTTATACTTTAAACAAACTGCCTTAAATATGCTCAAAGAGCTAAGGGAAACAATGAACAAAGAACTAAAGGAAGCCTGGAGAACTATTATCTCAACAAAGTGAGGATATCAATAGAGATAGAAGTTGTAAAAGAGCACTACATAAAAATTCTGGATACAGAATTACAGCTGGATAGAAAGAATGAGTTCTGATATTTTGCAGATCTGTAGGGTAAATATGGGAGCAGAGATAAAAATCAATAGAGAATAGAAAAGAAATAGAGAGTTTGAATGAAACCAGAAGTTGCTTCCTCCAAAAGATTAAGAAAATTGTCAAATCTCTAGCAAGACTGTCAAAAAAAAAAAAAAGAAAAGAAAAAAAAGAAAGAAAGAAAGAAAGAAAGAATCAACTTACAGAAATTAGGAAGTAGAGAACACATCAGCACAATGCACAATTGCAGAATAGGAGGATCCAGCCCCTGCATCTCCATAGAAACATTGATCTTAACAAACAAGTTTATAATTTGATGTTTGTTCCTAAAAAGCTCATGTTGAAATTTGATGCCCAGTCTTGGAGGTGGAGCCTAATGGGAAGTGTATGGGAGTAGATCTTTCATGAAAAGATTAACACCCTCCCTCAGGGAGGGGGTGAGTGAGTTCCTGTTCTACTAGATCCCATGAGAGCTAGTTGTTAAAAAGAGCCTGGAACCTCCCTTTCTCTGTTACTTCCTCTCTCACCACGTGATCTCTATACACCCTGGTTCCCCTTCACGTCTTCCATGAGTAGAAGCAGTCTGAGACCATCACCAGAAGTAAACGCTGGTGCTGTGCTTTTTGTACAGCCTGCAGAACCATGAGTCAAATAAACCTCTTTCCTTTATAAATAACTCAGCCTCAAGCATTTCTTTGTCGCAACATAAAATGGACTAGACAGATGAGAAAACATTTAGGAGAGCCCAGGTATCTGGCTGAAAGGTTGGAGCTCCCTGCTGTAGAAAAACAAAACAAAACAAACAAAAAAAAAACCCAGGAATAGATGTATTTAAGGGGATAAGTAGGACAATTTCATATACCTATGTCACCCTCCACCACCCACCTGCCCAGGGTGGCAGAGCTCAGGGCCAAAAGAGACCTCCTCAGAAACTGACAGTGGATCCTATGAACTGGTTTGTGTATTCCACCAAAAGTTCCACTCATGAACCTCATAGGATGTTTCACCTGTGGACCTCCCAACTAGCTGACATACACCCTTATTAGTCCACGTGCTCCTTCCCCAAGAGCTGAGACCCTGCATTCACCCACAGATAGTGTGTGTAAGCCTCAATAGACAGCACACAGATACGACCAGCCACTGCAACTCTACTAGATTTGGAGAAAATGTTCAATCTTGACACTTCAAGGCACTGCCATAGAGAAAATAATCAGGTGGCTTTCAGCAGCTGGTATGACATTGTGAAATCAACAGAAGGTACACAATTCCAAGACTTCACCCTCACAGGGAACGAGAAGACTGGAGCAAATAGATCCATACAAAATATCTGAGAGATCCCCAAAATCTCGAATCAGACTCACTTGTGAAGATCTTTACTTTGAGGGGGTTACTGTTTCTTCAAATGTGAAGACAGAGACACAAGGCTTCAAGGAACATGAAGAATCAAGGACACATGAGACACCAAAGGAACAAAATAAAGCTCCAATGGTCAATGCCAAAGAAATGAAAACCAATGAACTTCTTGATAAGAATTCATAATAATTATCTTAGAAAAGTTCAGTGAGCTACAAGATAACACAGATAAACAACTAAATGAAATTTTAAAAACACATGAACAGAACGAGAAATTTAACAAAGAGATAGAAGCTATAAAAAAGAACCAACCAAATTCTGGAGCTGAACAATAACTGAACTGAACACTTCAACAGATAGCTCAACAACATGCTTAATCATGCAGGAAAAAAGTCAGTAAACTTAAAGACAGATCATTTAAAATTATCCAGTACACAGAATGAAAAGAAAAAAGAATGGAAAAGTGTGAAGAATGCTTACAGGACTATGGAAGACCACCAAGTGAACCAATAGATGCATTATGAAAGTCCAAGGAGCAGAAAAAGAGAAAGGGAGAGAAAGCATATTTAAATAAATGATGACAGAAAACTTCTCAAATCTGGAGAGAGAAATTAATATCCAAATCCACGAAGCCCAAAGAACTCAAAACAGATTGAACATAAAAAGGTATTCACCGAGACACATTATGAAAAGTCAATAACAAGGAGAATTTTGTAAGCACCAAGAGAAAAGCAACTCACCACATAAAGAGAATCCCCATAATATTACAAGGGATTTCTTAGAAGAAACCCTGCAGACCAGGAGAGAGTGGGATAATACATTCAAAGTGTTGAAAGGAAAAAAAACCAAAACACTACCAACTAAGAATGTTTTGTCCAGCAAGTTGTCCTTCAGAAATGAAAATAAATAAATAAATAAATAAATAAAAATGTTTCCAGACAAAAAAAGCTGAGGGAGTTTATCACCAATAGACCTTCCTTACCAAATGCTAAAGGGAGTTCTTCAAGTTTACAAACAAAGGGATGATAAATAGCAACATTAAAACATATGAAAGTATAAAACTCACCAGTAAAAATAAGTATATAGTTGAATTCAGAATAGTCTAATACTGTAATGATGTTATATAAATCACTTTCAACTCTAGTATAAAGTTAAAAGACAAAAGCATTAAAAATAACTCTAGCCATAATAATTTTTTAATGAACACACAATACAGAATGGTGTAAACTGTGACATCAATAACTTAAAATGTAGCAGTGGAGAAGTAAAATTGTAGTTATTGTCTCTGATTAAAGTTAAGTTGTTATCATCTAGAATCAATAATAATATTTATATCAGCAATATAAAACTAGAAATCAGTAACAGGGGGAATCTTGGAAAAGTCACAAATACATGGAAGTTAAACAGCATTCCCCTGAAAAACCAATAAATCAAAGATTAAATAAAAAAGGAAATGAAAATTATCTTGAGAGAAACAAAAATGAAAATATCATATACCAAACTTACAGTATACATCAAAAGCCATTATAACAGAGAAGTCTATAGCAATAAATGCCTACATTAAGAAAAACAAAAGATTTGAAATAAACAACCTAACTTTATAACTCACAGAGAAAAAGAAGAAAAAATTAAGCCTAAGGTGATTAGAAAAAAAGAAAATAATCAATATAAGAGCAGAAATAAATGAAATAGACACTAGAAAAACAATTGAAATGACCAAATAACTAAGAGTTGGTTTCTCAAAAAGATAAACCAAATTGACAAACGTTTAGCTAGACTAGAAAAAAGAGAGTAGACTCAAAAAAATCAGAAATGAAGGAAAAGACATTACAGCTGATAGCACATAAATGCAATGGATCAGGAGAGACTACTTTCAACAATTATATGACAACAAATCAGACAACCTAGAACAAATAAATAAATTCCTAAACATATATAACCTACAAAGACTGAAAAAATGAATATGCAGAAAACCTGAACAGACTAATAACAAGTAAGGATATTGAATTAGTAATCAAAAACCTCCTAACAAGGAAAAACCCAGGCCTTGATGGCTTCACTGGTGAATTATACCAGATATAAAGAAGCAATTATAACAATTGTATGAAACTTTTCCAAACAATTAAAGAAGCAATAATACCAATCATATGAAACTTTTTCAAACAATTAAAGAGAAGGGAACACTTCCAAACTCATTGTATGAGGCCAGCACTACCCTGATACCAATATAAGACAGAAAATTAGAAGTCAATATCCCTAATGTATACAGACGTAAAAATCCTCAACAAAATATGAGTAAAACAAATTCAACAACACATTAAAAGGAGCATTTACCATGATCAAATTGGATTTATCCCTGGGATACAAGGATAGTGTGCCATATGCAAATCAATAAATGTGATATACCACATTAACAAAATGACAGATAAAAATCATATGATCAGCTCAATAAATGCAGAAAATGCATCTGGAAAAATTTAACATTTTTTCATGATTAAAACTCTCATCAAATTAGGCATACATGCAAACAACCTCAATATATTACAGGCCATACATGACAAATCTGCAGCTAACATCATATCAAGTGGTGAAAATTTCCTCTAAGATTAGGAATAAGACAAGGATATTTACTCTCACTGCTTCTACTCAACATGGTATTGGAAGTCCTAGCAAGAACAATTAGGCAGAGAAAAGAAATGAAATACATCTAAATATGAAAGGAAGCAGTGAAATCATCTTTGTTTTCTGATGACGTGATCATATATATATATATATATATATATATATTTCCATAGATTCCACTAAAAAAACCTGTTAGAACCAGTAAATGAATTCAGTATAACTGTAGGATACAAAATCAAAATACAAATATCGGTTGCATTTCTAAACCCTAACAATGACCTATCCTAAAAATAAATAAATAAAACAATCGTATTTACAATAGTATTAAAAAGAATAAAATACTTAGAAATAATTGTAACCAAGCAAGTAAATTCTGTACACTGAACAGTACAAAACATTGTAAAAAGAAACTGAAAAAGACACAAATAAATGGTAAGATATCTCATGTTAATAAATTTGGAAAATTAATGTTATTAAAAATGTCCTTATTATCCAAAGTGATCTATAGATTGACAACAATCTCTACTAAAATTCCAATGGTGTTTTTCCCCAGAGAAATAGAAAAAACAATCCTAAAATTCATATGGGACCCCCAGAAGATTCTAAATAGCTAAAGCAGTCTTGAGGAAGAAGAATGAAGTTAGAGGCATAGCATTTCCTGATTTCAAATTACATTAAAAAACTGTAGTAATCCAAATAGTATGTTATTGCATAAAAACAGACATACAGACCAATGTAACACAATAAAGAGCCTGGAAATCAATCCAAGCATTTAAGTCAACTAGTCTTTGACAAATGTGCCAAGAATATGTAACGGAGAAAAGATGTCTCTTCAATAAATGGGGCTGAGAAAACTGAGTATCTACATGCAAAAGAATGAAATTGGACCCATATATTGCACTCTACATAAAAATCAAGTAAAATTGGATTAAAGACTTAAATGTAAGACCTGACACTATAAAACTCCTAAAAGAAAGCATAAGGAAAAAGCTCCTTGACATTGTTCTTGGCAATAGTTTCTTTTGGATTTGATTCCAAAGGCACAGGCAACAAAAGTAAAAATAAAATTTTAAAAAAAGTGTGATTTCACCAAACTAAAAAGCTCCTAAACAGCAAAAGAAACAATCAACAAAATGAAAAGGCGACCTACAAGATGAGAGAAAATCTTAGCAAACTATATATCTAATAAAGGGTTAATCTCCAAAATATACAAGAAACTCCTCTAACTCAATGACAAAACAACCCCAAATATTAAAATTGGCAAAGGGCCTGAATAGAGTTTTCTCCAAGGAAAACATACAAATGGCCAACAGGTATATGAAAAGGCGTTCAGTATCACCAATCATAAGATAAATGCAAATCAAAACCACAGTTAGATACAACCTCACACTTGGTAGGATGACTATTATTTTAAAAGCCAAATGACAATAAGTCCTGGCAAGGATGTGAAGAAAAAGGTACCCTTGTACACTATTGGTGGAAATGTAATTTGGCATAGCCATTATGGAAAGCAGCACCACACTAACAAATTAATGGAGGTTCCTCAAAAAATTAGAAACAGAACTATCATATGACCTAGTTACCCTATACCTGGTTATTTTTCTAAAGGAATTGAAATCAGGATCTTGAAGAGATACCTTCACTTTCCTGTTCATTGCAGCACTATTCACAATAGCCAAGACACAGAAACAATCTAAATGTCTGTCAGTGGATGAATGGATAAAGAAAATGTGGCCAGGTGCGGTGGCTCGTGCCTGTAATCCCAGCACTTTGGGAGGCCGAGGCGGGCAGATCACGAGGTCAGGAGATCGAGACCATCGTGGCTAACACGGTGAAACCCCGTCTCTACTAAAAATACAAAAAATTAGCCGGGCATGGTGGCGGGTGACTGTAGTTCCAGCTACTCGGGAGGCTGAGGCAGGAGAATGGCGTGGAGCTTGCAGTGAGCCGAGATCGTACCACTGCACTCCAG
Source organism: Colobus angolensis palliatus (assembly GCF_000951035.1). Taxonomy (NCBI): domain Eukaryota; kingdom Metazoa; phylum Chordata; class Mammalia; order Primates; family Cercopithecidae; genus Colobus; species Colobus angolensis. The sequence goes on from NW_012120543.1 coordinate 73,109, forward strand.
CCTGGGAGACACAGCGAGACTCCGTCTCAAAAAAAAGAAAAGAAAAGAAAAGAAAATGTCACACACACACACACACACACACACACACACACACACACACACACAGGAATATTATTTAGCCTAAAAAAAAGAGAAAAATCCTATCGGTCCTGACAACATGAATGGACCTGTAGTGAAATAAGCCAGACACAAAAAGACAAATATCATATGATCTCACTTATATGAGGAATCTAAAATAGTCAACCTCATAGCTGTGGGGAGTAAAATGATGGTTGATGGGGTCTGGGGGAGGAAAAAATGGGAAGGTGATGGTCAAAGGGCACAAAGTTTCAGTATGCAATATAAATAAATTCTGGAGACTTACTTATGATATTATGATACAAGCAATATATATTTGGTCTCTACCTCAGGTTCTTGGCACAGAGCTCCTAAAACCCTTGTAATTTCCTGAGTAGCAGCAGGCTAGGTGTATCTTTTGATCTAATATTTGGTCTTTGGCCCCAATTCCTGACATGGAGTTCCTAATCCCTTGGAATTTCCTGGGTGATAGGAGTGTCTTTTATTCTAATGAAGCAAGTCTTTGTGGGCTCCTGGATGGGGGCTGGTCAGCAGAAAGATCAAGCTGTGATTAGAAGCTTGGAACTTTCAGCTCTACTCCTCCCCATCCTCTGGGAAGGGGAAAGGGGCTGGAGATTGAGTTAATAATCATGTGTGCCTGTGTGATGAAGCCTCCATAAAAATCCCTGAACTACAGAGTTAGGAGAGCTTCTGGGCTGGTGAACACATCCACATGTCAGGAAGGTGGCACACCCCAACTACATGGGGACAGAAACTCCTCCACTCAGAAACCTTCCAGTCCACACCCTATGTATGTCTTCATCTTGATATTCAACTATACCCTTTGTCATATCCTTTATTAATATAATAAACCAGTAAATTTAAGTGTTTTCTTAAATTCTGTGAGCCACGCTAACAAACTAATGGTACTTGAGGATGGGGTCATGAAAAATCCTGATTATTAGCTGGTAGGTCAGAAGCACTTGTAAAACAATCTGGAGCTTTCAACTGGCATTAGAAGTGGGGGCCATCTTGTGGGACTGAGCCCTTAACCTGTAGGATTTGACTCTAATTCCAGGTAGAGAGTGTCATAATTGAATTGAATTGTAAGACACTCTGTTGGTGTCTGTTGCAGAAAAGTTTGGTGTTTAGGGAAAAAAGCCACATATTTTGGCCACAAAAGTGTTCTGTGTTGTGTTGAGTGGAGCATGTGAGAGAAGGAAGAACATCTTTTTTTTTTTTTTCCTATCAAATACACTAATAAACAGCATAATATCGATAGGTAACAATAATGTATTATATGCCTAAACTTTGCTAAGACAGTAGATATGTTAAGTGTTCTTAACACACACACACACACACACACACACACACACACACACACAATGATAATAAAGGGGATTGGAGGACTCTTTGGAAAGTGATGGATACATTTATGCCCTTATCATTAACATTAAATGTATAGAGCTTTTTTATATGTGAATCATATATCAATTAAATAGTTTTAAAATGAAATAAAATGTGGGGACATTACTAGAGACCTTACAGAAATATGAAGTAGTATAAAACATACGATGGACAATTGTCTACCGCATATTAGATAACCTAGATAAAACGGACAACTTCCTAGAAACACAAAAACTGCCCAAATGACTCAAGAAGTACAAAATCTGATGAGATATAGGTAAAGAAAATGAATCAGTAACCAAAATCCTCCTAGAAAAGTCCAGGATCAAATGGCTTTGGTAGTGAATTGTACCAAACATTTAAAAGTAATTAACACAAAGTTGGGTGCAGTGGCTCACGCCTGTAATCCCAACACTTTGGGAGGCTGAGGTGAGCAGGATCACCTGAGGTCAGGAGTTCGAGATCAGCCTGGCCAACATGGTGAAACCCCATCTCTACTAAAGATACAAAAATTGCCAGGTGTGGTGGTGCATGCCTGTAATCCCGGCTACTTGGGAGGCTGAGGCAGGAGACTAGCTTGAACCCGGGAGGCAGAGGTTGCAATAAGCTGAGATTGCACCACTGCACTCCAGCCTGGGTGACAGAGCGAGACTCTGTCTCAAAATAAATAAATAAATAAATAACACAAATACATCTTGAAGTATTCCAAAAATTAGAAGAGGATGTGACATTTCCTAACTCATTCTATGAAGACATCCTTAAACTGACATCACAGCCAGACAAAAATATCACAAGAAAACTATAGATCAATTTCACTTATGAATATAGATGTAAAAATTCTCAAAAATATCAACAACTATCAAACTGAATCTAACAGCATATTAAAATATTATACTCCATGACCAAGTGGAATTTATTTCAGGAATACATATTTAGTTCAATATATGAAAATCAACATAATACATCACATTAAGAGAATGAAGGAAAAACATCACGTTCTTACAAATTGATACAGAAAAGGCCTTTGACAAATTCCAATTCCCTACCATGATAAAAACACTCACCAAACCAGGAATAAAGGAGAACTTCCTTCACATGATAAAAGGCATTTACAAAAATTTAAGGATGAAAGACTTTCTGCTATAATCAAAAACAAGACAAGGATGCCCACTTTTACTGCATCAGTTCAACATGGTACTGGAAGTCTAGCCAGATAATTAGGCAAGCCAAAAGAATAAAGGCATATAAATTGGAAAGGAAAAAGTGAAACTCTCTCTCATCATTAATGACATGATGCTATACATAGAAAATCCCAAGATCCACAAGAAACTTACTAGAACTAATAAACCAGTTCAACCACCTGTGGCAAACTGCTTATTACCATTCCACAAAGACATAAGAAGCTTGCATCATAATGTCAATGTGCTCGCTGCTACTTTCATTAAAAAAACCTGCTATGAAAACAATGTGTAATTTGTTGTCAATTTAAATAAATTCTGGCATAGATTCCTTTTCTTTTAACTTCAGATTAGCACTTTGAGTAGCATCATTCAGGATTGATCATATGCTCCAACTTTATAACTAAATTTTACACATTTAAATTAATATGAAAAATGATTGTGCTCACTTTGGCAGCACATATACTAAAATTGGAACGATATACAGAAGATTAGCATGGACCCTGTGGAAAGATAACATGCAAATTCATGAAGCATTCTGTATTTTTAATTAAAAGACACAGAATGGCAAGGTGGATAAACAGTCAAGACCCATCAGTGTACTGTATCAAAAGACCCATCTCACATGCAAAGACACACATAGGCTCATGAAAGCAGAAAGAAGGCAGGGTTGCAATCCTAGCTTCTGACAAAACAGACTTTAAACCAACAAAGATCAAAAAAGACAAAGAAGGGCATTACACAATAGTAAAAGGTTCAATTCAACAAGGAGAGCTAACTATCCTAAATATATATGCACCGAATACAGGAGCACCCAGATTCATAAAAAGAAGTTCTTAGAGATCTACAAAGAGACTTAGACCCCCAAACAATAACAGTGGAAGACTGTAACACTCCACTATCAATATTAGACACTGTCAAGACAGAAAACTAACAAGGATATTCAGGACTTCAACTCAGCTCTGGATCAAGTGGACCTGACATATATCTACAGAGCACTCCATGCAAAAACAACAGAATATACATTTTTCTTGGTACCACGTAGCACTTACTCTAAAATCGATCACATAATTGGAAATAAAACACTCCCCAGCAAATGCAAAAGAACTGAAATCATAACAGTCTCTCAGACCACAGTACAATCAAATTAGAACTCAAGATTAAGAAACTCACTCAAAACCACACAACTACATGGAAGCTGAACAACCTGCTCCTGAATGACTCCTGGGTAAATAATGAAATTAAGGCAGAAATCAAGAAGTTCTTTGAAACTAATGAGAGTAAAGAGACAAAGTACCAGAATCTCTGGGACACAGCAAAAGCAGTGTTAAAAGGGAAATTTATAGCACTAAACGCGCACATCAAAAAGCTACAAATATCTCAAATTAACACCCTAACAACACAACTAAAAGAACTAGAGAAACAAGAGCAAAAAAAAACCCCAGAGCTGGCAGAAGACAAGAAATAACCAAGATCAAAGTTGAACTGAAGGAGATACAGACATGAAAAACCCTTCAAAAAGTCCATGAATCCAGGAGCTGGTTTTCTGAAAATAATAATAATAACAATAATAACAAAATACATAGACCACTAGCTAGACTAATAGAGAAGAAAATATAGAATAACCAAATAGACACAATAAAAAATGAAAGAGGATATCACCAATGACCCCACAGAAATACAAAAAACTACCAGAAAATACTATAAACACCTCTATCCAAATGAAGTAGAAAATCTAGAAGAAATGGATAAATTCCTGGACATATAGACCCTCAAGACTGAACCAGGAAGAAGTTGAATCCCTGAATAGACCAATAACAAGTTCTGAAATTGAGGCAGGAATAAATAGCCTACCAACCAAAAAAAGCCCAGGACCTGACAAATTTACAACTGAATTCACCCAGAGGTACAAAGAGGAGCTGGGACCACTTCTTCTGAAACTATTCCAAACAACTGAAAAGAAGGGACTCCTCCCTAACCCACTTTATGAGGCCAGCATCATCCTGATACCCAAAACCTGGCAGAGATACAACAAAAACAGAAAAACTTCAGGCCAATATCCCTGATGAACATCTATGCAAAAATCCTCAGTAAAACACTGGCAAAGAGAATCTAACAGCATATCAAAAAGCTTATCCACCACGATCAAGTTGGCTTCATCCCTGGGATGCAAGTCTGGTTCAGCATATGAAATCAAATTAACATATTTTATCACATAAACAGAACCAATGACAAAAACCACAAGATTATCTCAATAGATGCAGAAAAGGCCTCCGATAAAATTCAACATCCCTTCGAGTTAAAAACTCTCAACAGACTAGGTATTGAAGGAATATACCTCAAAATAATAAGAGCCACTTACGGCCGGGCGTGGTTGCTCATACCTGTAATCCCAGCACTTTGGAAGGCTGAGGCAGGTGGATCACCGGGGGTCGGGAGTTCGAAACCAGCCTGGCCAACATGGCAAAATTCCATTGCTACTAAAAATACAAAAATTGGCCTGGCATAGTGGCAGGTGCCTGTAGTCCCAGCTACTTGGGAGGCTGAGGCAAGAGAATCGCTTGAACCCTGGAGGCAGAGGTTGCAGCGAGCCGAGACTGTGCCACTGCACTCCAGCCTGGGTGACAGAACAAGACTCCACCTCAAAAAAAAAAGGAAAAAAAAGAAAGAAGAGCCATTTATGACAAACTCATAGCCAATATCATACTGAATGGGCAAAAGCTGGGAGCATTTTCCTGAAAACCAGCACAAGACAAGAATACACTCTCTCTCCCCTTCTATTTAACATAGTATTAGAAGTTCTGGTCAGGGTAATTGGTCAAGAGAAAGAAATAAAGGGTATTCAAATAGGAGGAGAGGAAGTCAAATTGTCTCTGTTTGTAGATGACATGATCCTACATCATAGACCATATTCTGGACCATAAATGAAGTCTCAATAAATTAAAAGGATTCAAGTTACACGAAGTATATTCTCTGGTTACAATGTAATTAAATTAGACATCAATAACTGGAAAATCCCCAAATACTTGAGAACTACACAGCATACATCTAAATAACTAACTCTTGGATCAAAGAACAAACTCAAAGAGAAATCAGTAAGTAATTTCAAACTGAAGAAAAATGAAAACACAACACATCAAAATTGTGAGATATAGCTAAAGTAGTATTAGAGGGGAATCTGCAGTACTAAAATACCTATATTAGAAGAGAAGAAAGGTCTCAAATCAACGGCCTCAGTTTCTACTTTAAGTGACCAGAAAAAGTAGAGTGGCTTAAACACCAAGTAAACAAAAGAAATAATAAATATAAAGGGAGAAACCAAGGAAATAGAAAACAGTAAAACAATAAAGAAAATCAATAAGACTAAATGCTAGTTCATTGAGATGGTCAATAAAATTGATAACCCTCCAGGCAGAAAAATTTTTAAAAAGAGAGAGGAGTAGACACAATTAGTAACATCAGGAATGAGAGAGGTTAAGTCATCAGATACTCTACAAATGTCAAAAGAATAATAAGAAACTGATTAACATGGCTGCGGTAAAACAGATACTCACATATATTGCTGGTGGCAGTAAATACTTACAGTACCCCTTTGGAGGGAAATTTGAGAATACGTAATAAAACTACACACATGCACTTACTATTTGACCTACCAGCACCAAACCTAGGAATCTGTGAAGATACACATCCAAACATACACAAATACTGTATATTTTCACAAGGTTATTCCTTCCAGTATTATTTGTAATAGCTTAATATGAGAAACAAATGTCCACTCATAGGAAAGTGAGTAAATAAATTATGGTAGTGACACAATAAAGCACAATGCAGCTGTAAAAAATAATGTGGAAGACATTTATGAGTTGGCTTCAAATCTGTAAAATGCAAAAAATATAGAGGTTAATATGACTAATATAATTTATTTTTTCTAATATATTGTCCTAAAAGAATATGGTATCATGTGGTTATCTCATAGACCTGAGCTATGACCAAAAGAGTTCAACACCAACTAGGAGGTGTCACCAAGAATAGGTGCAAATCACCAAGTCTAAAGCATTGGCCATAAAACTGAAACAAGGAAGAAAGCAAAGGGTATACAGAGGGGAATCTGTAAGACAGTCTCTGTAGGTGGTTCTCAGAAAGACCCTTTCCCTGAACTTTAGGAGGAGGGGGCATCAGATGGAGCAGCAACCCTTGTCATCAGATGAAAGGGCACTGTTGAGAGCACAGTTTGAGACTGGCTCCTTTCAGGACCTCATATCCAGGGCAGATCCTCAGGATGTTGCTGCCTGAGGTTGAGATCCAGAAATTGACCTGGGGGTTGAGGATGCTGCTGCCTGAGGTTGAGATCCAGAAGTTGACTTGGAGGTTGAGAAACATAGAGTATCCCAATGAAAATTCCTACATGAAGAACCCAAAGCATTTAGGCTACCTCCTCTTGAGTCTCTGTTTCCTCCTTTCTTCCCTAGAGCTGAAAATTGAGGTTAATTCCTCCCTTGGATTCCCAGCCACCTAGAGCCTTGGAGCAAAAGGCGGATGTCCATGTTCCCCCTCCCCACCTAAGACATGATTAGAGGGTTGGAACTTTCAGCCTCACCCCTTGACCTCCAAGGAGAGGATAGGGGCTGGAGATTGAGCTAATCACCAATGGTCAATGATTTCATCAATCATATCTATGTAATGAAACCTCTACAAAAACCCTAACTGTCTGAGATTTTCCAGGTTGGTGAACTCATTCATATTCTGGGAAGGTGGTGTACCCCAAATCCACATGGATGGCAGCTTCTGCATTTGGGACCCTTCTGGACCTTGCCATAATGTACCTCTTCATTGGACCTTTTTTTTTTTTTTTTTTTTTTTTTT
>NW_012120543.1:81125-159299 GCF_000951035.1 Colobus angolensis palliatus
TGGGAATGAGCCCTTAACCAGAGAAGTCTGCACTAACTCTGGGTAGTGTCTGAATTGAATTAAATTGTAGGATACCTAACTGGTGTCCTCAAAGAATAGGAGAATTGCTTGGTGTGAAAAATCCACACATTCTGTGCCAGAAGTATTGTGGGTAGAGGAACCACTTTCTTTCACTTGGTACCCAGTGGATGCATGGGGCAGGGGGAAAGGAGGATGCTCAATGTGAAAGAGGACAAGGACTTACCATGGGGTTGCTACCTGGGATGGGACCAAAGAAACACATCCTAAGGAATAAGCAGAGATCACAACACAAGAGAGCAAAGGGTATGCAGAGGGGAACTTAGGAAACTATCCATGAAGCAGTTTCTGTAGGTGCTCCCCAGAAAGACCCTCCTCTGAGGCCCAAGAGAGCAGGGAGAGTGTCACATGGAGCAGCAACCCACTTTGTGTCCCTCAATGGGAATGAGATTCTGCTGCATGGGGCTGAGATCCAGGAATCCCGTTGGGAGTCGAGAAGCTTAGAGTATCCTAATGAGAAATCCTAGGTGAAAGACCCACAGCATCTAGGTTTCCTCTCCTCGAGTCTATGTCTTCTCCTCCTTTTCCTAGAACTGCCAGGATTGAGGTTCATTCCTCTCTTGCATCCCCAGTCAGCTGGAGCCTTGGAGGAAAAGGCAGATGTATGTGTTCCCTTCTCCTGCCCTCCTCCACCCTCTGCCAGTTTTAAGCTGGTATTAGCCATCCCCACTGCCTGAATACTGCCAATAAGCAGACAGACAGACAGACAGAGAGCAGAGTGCCTACTTGGTGGGAGGAAGACGGCAGTAGCAAAGCCCATGGTTCCCATCCCCACCCTTACCTTTCCTGATCCAGTACCACAGGTGTTCACGAATTGTCACTTCACCATTTCCCCTCTCTGGGCTCCCCTGAAGCCAACTCCATCCACATGCCCACCTCCCCCACCCGCACATAGAAACACCGGGCACTGGGCTGGGAGCCCTGGGATGTTCAAAAGGCAGGAGGTAGCCGGCAGATCCGAGGCATTACCTGCACCCGCATCTAGTCTCAGTCACCGCCTCTCAGGGAAGGCATGTGCCATCCTTGCATCCACCTCCTCCAATAGCAACAGCTGCTTCTCTTCACGAACGCCTTGGGCAGGTAGAATCTCTGCTTCTTGAGCTCCTGGACAAAAGACAGACTGTCTAAGACGCTCGCGGTTGGCCGAGGGATAGTTTCCTCTACCAAAAAATACTGTAATTCCTGTCGCCTGAGAAATTAGTTTTCAGGCTGATGAAGCATGGCGAGACACCTACCTACCTTAACATCCCGCCCTTCCCCCCAACCTCCCGCTCTGCGCTCTGCGGAGCACAAGTGTCGTCCGCCTTTCCTGTACTTTCTGGGTGTAAGAAAACACTCTTCTAGGCCAGCCCAACCCAGAGCCTGGTCACATGACCCACCGTCAGCTTCCCCCCGCCCCCGACCCCCGCCCCACCCCTCCACGTGACTGCGCAGTCAGCTAGTTCGCCACAGCCCTGGATGACAGTCAGAAGACAGCCTCCGGGGTGCTTGCTAGAAGACCCTCAAGCTCCTGGCCCAGACAGCTGGAAGGAAGGCCGGGCTTTGCCCTGGAGGACCGGGGAGGAACATTCGATGAGGATTGGGGAGATGAAGTGATTTGTAATATTTTGTATACGACTCGAGCGACATACTAAAACACACGCAATATCTGTCTTGAAAAATGCTGGTAAGCAAAACAAACATTCAAACTCCAATTTGCACCACCAGGATGATCCCTGTTAAAACTTTTGATTTGTGAAGGGAGGCAAAACCGCCACTTTGCCCTACTTTTGTAAACCTTAGCAAACTAACATCATATTGGAATTTAATTTATATCATTTATAATGAACCAGAAATAGTAATGAATGATATCAGGTGGTAAAAAGCACTTTGCATCCTGAGGCAAACCAAATGTAAAAGGGTCACTGTATCTAGTGGTTTTTTTTTTTTTTTCTGAGAAAATAAAACTTTGCATATTTCCTGTTATCCTGGACTCTGTCTCTTGCTACTGTTTGAAGATACATGTTCCAACCTTTTTAAATGTAAAAATATATGTGGGATGAACTCAGGAACTTTGGTAATTTTACAATTTGGTCCTTTAAATAATTTTTATTTTTTATTTGACAAGCCAGTTCTTCTGAAATTGTAGTCTCTCTTACCTCTTCATTCGATACATTTTATATCATTGTAGAATTCTATTATTAAATAATATACACTTCACATGAGTTTGGTCAATTTATTCACATTTATTTTTCAGATGGGATCATACTTTCCATGTATGACACCAGTGTTCTCTATTATATGAAATATCGAAAGTGTCAGGGCTTTTGCTAATTTAAAACCCTATACATCATCATGTTTACTGGCTGTATGATGTTGCCTTAGCACTTACCACGGTACCATCATGATTAAATTGTCTTTCTGACTCAATCAAATCCCTATGCTTTCCTGTCTTATTATTTTGCCCTTTAGGTAGTATGTAAGCAGCAGTTGTGCTCTGAGCTGTAAAATGCAAATTCTCAGCTCTTTAAAACTTATATCATCCTCTATGTTGTTTAATATATTCCTCTCACTCACTCTAGGCAAACAGGATACCTCACTCCCATAGGAAAATTTTTCCCAACTCCATGCTTTTTTTTTTTACACCACCAACCTCTTTCCCAAACTTCAGAGTCCAACCGAAGTAGCTACTTTTTCTCTGAAGTATGCCCTACATAGCAGTCCCTGGTAATTTTTGTGTTGAAATCTGAGAAAAAACTTTTGAAAGGAACATATTATTCGTATATTAATTATCTCTATGTGTATTCATGTGTTATCATTGGGTCTGTATTTAAGTTCAAGAAGAAGGGTGATTTCTGCCAATTTTAACATATAACTTTATTGAAACACAAACAACACTCAAATATATATATATATACACACACACACACAAACACACACACACAGTAGAACGAAAATCAGAAGGGTAGCTTATTTATGATGGCTCAGTTCACTATAAGCTCAAATACTGAACATCACAATCTGGACAAGACAAATATCAACAAATGTGTTTTCAGCTCTAATATTCAGTTGGCATCAGAAAAATGCTCCAACTTACAGAGTTGGACAAAGTTAGTGTCAGCACTAAAGATATATGTTGCAACACAGAACCAACTGTTAAAGCCAAAGCATTACTCAAAGATCATAACTCAGGAACATAAGGACAATCTGAGGTCAGCAATTAAACATTACTAATTTTCTTGGTCCCCTTCAGGGTCATTTTGATTGTCTGTTTTGCCTTGCAGTTCCTTAGCAAATTTCTCAACTTTGTGGAATGCAGAAATAAGCGGCTCAAGATTGAAATCATCATCAGTGAACACTGTTTCTTTTTTGATATTGTTACCAATATTCTCAAATATTGCAAGAACAATTTGAATATTGTCATTTGTCTCTTCCCTGTTAAAAAGACCCATAAATTCTGACACTGCTTCAGCACTGAGTAGTTCTTTTGTCATGAAAAGATTTTCAGACAAATTCAGTAGCATTTTCAAAATATGAAACCTTGTTTTGGTATTGCCTGTAGTTAATAAGGAGAGAAACCCAGACATATAATTGGCAACCAGTGTGTGATAGTCAGTAGTAGCAGTAAGATGTCTAATCATCCTTATTCCAGACAGCTGTTCTGGGGAATCCACGCTATAAGCAAAGGTTTCCTCACACACTTTACATATGTATGTCTGAATCATGTTTAGATTCGGATAAGGTGGGGCCATGCGAATCATATTTTCCAAAAACCTTGTTCTAACTCGGGAGGATGGATAATTAAGCAAGGTTTCAATAAGTGAGACAACACCTGAATCTCGAATGAAATCTCGGGTAAATTGAGAAGCACTTCTCATACCCATTGCAATTTTAGATATTTCATGAATAAAAGGATCCCGAATTTTTTCCATTAATAAAAGGAGTTCTTCAAACTCTTCAGAACCAATTTTCAGCTCACATTGTATGCAGCTACAGGACCAACTCTCAGGCTCTGCACTCTCTTTGGCCCTAAGATGCTCTCGAATTCCCTGGACTGACCGGTAGGAAGGATCATACTGAAATGGGAACTCAGGATCAGGCTGATCAGGCTGAAGCAAAGATTCCTGATCTTCCCCTTCTGGGCTAAGTACCACGTTCCTGGGTTTGCCCCCAAACATTTCACAGAATAAAGATGCTGCCTCTTTTGGAAATCTAAAGGGGCTTATAGATGGGAAGCCGACCCTACCCCATGGACCAGGCTTGAACTGAACAGTAACCTCCTCCCAACTCTGAGGCCTGCGTGAAGGATCAGGCTCCTGTTCAACAGAACACGTGGACCTGCAAATGGCCCTGAACACGGGGCTAGGATTTGATTCAAAATGGGCCTCATCTCCTGCCCAGAACCAGGACCCCACTATGGCCTCATCTTCATCAGCTAATGTCCTGGACTCACAGTTGCTTCCATTGTCAGTCCTGTTATCTACCTCATCTTCAGCCTCAAACCAAGACCCAACAATGGCCCCTTCCTCATCTTCTGGCTTGGATTCACAGGTGGCCACAGTTCCAGTTTCCTTAGTGGCTTTGTCTCCAGACCAGAACCAGGACTCAATAATCATCTCTTCATCATCCTCTGACTTGGATACACAGCATGGTCCTGCTTCTTCACTGACTTCTTTTCCAGCCCAGAACCAGGACCCAAAAATGGTTTCCTCTTCAGTCTCTGACTCCATCTCCTCTATTGCCTGAGATCCAGCCTCTATACTGGTTTCTTCTTCAGGCCAGAACCAGGACCCAACAGTGATTTCTTCCTTCTCAGTCCCTGGCTTTGACTCAAGGCCAACTCCTGCCACTGCCTCCAGACTGGCTTCTTCTTCCCAGAACCAGGACCCAATAATGACTTCTTCCTCTTCAGCTTTAGGACTGGATTTGCTGCAAGACCCATCCTCTTTTCTAATGGTCTCTTCTCTGGCCCCAAACCAGGAACCAACAATACCTTCTTTCTCAGCTACTAGCCTGTCCTCTTCTCTAATCTCAGCAGCTGGCTCTAGTCTGTCCTCTTCTCCAGCCCAGAACCAAGAACCAATAATGTCCCCCTCCTCAGCTTCTGGTCTGGACTCTTCTCTGTCAGTAGCCTCTGAAATGGCTTCATCTTTCCAGAACCAGGAATTGATCATGGTCTCCTCTTCAGTCAGTAACTTGGCCTCTTCTCCAGTTCCATCTATATTACTCTCTTCGGTAGCCCATAACCAGGACCCTATAATGGCCTCTGGCTTTGTGTATTTTCTGGACCAGAACCATGAATTGACAATGTCCTCTTCCTCCTCTGGCCTAGTCTTCCAAATTCCTCCACAGGTAGGATACATACAGGGTTCTTTTTCTGCCCAGAAGCAAGACCTATTACTGGTCTCCTCAGCCCCTGCCATAAATCTGCATCTGACACCAGTCCCATGCTTCATACTGACCTTTTCTTTGGCCCCAAAACATGGTATCATGGCCTTTTCCTTGTTTTCCGGGCTAGACTTGCTGTTGACATCACCCTCCACACAAGCTTCTACTCTGGTCCAAAACCAGGACCCAATAATGGGCTCCTCCTCCTCAGCCCCTTGCATGGTGCCACAGCTAGCTTCAGCCCTACAATCCATATAGGTGTGGTTTTCAGCCCAAAACCAGGACCCGAATATTGTCTCTTCTTCAGCTCCTGGCCTGGCCTCTTCTCCAATCCCAGCCTCTATATCAACTTGTTCTCCAGACCAAAAGCAGGGACCAATGACCTCTTCTTCCTCAGACCTTGACCTGGACTCACAGCTGACCCCAACACCAGATTCCACACTGGCCGCATCAGTGACCCAGAACCAAGACCCAAAAATGGTCTCTTCCTCAGCCTCTTGGTTGACCTCTTCACCAGCCCAGAACCAGGAACCAATAATGACCTGTTCATCATCAGCTGCTAGTATACATTCAGAGTTGGCCTCAGCTCCAGTTTTCATACTAGTCTTTTCCCCAGTCCCAAATAAGGAATCACCAATAGGCTCTCCATCAGTCCTCGGTCTGGATTTACTGCTAGCCCCAGTTCCCATACTGGCCTCTTCTTCAGTCCAGAACCAACTCCCAATTATGGACTCATCCTCCACTTGTAGACTGGACTTGATGCTGGCTTCATCTGCCATGCTGGACTCGTCTGTAGCCCAGAACCAGGTCCCAATGAGGGCTTCCTCCTCTGACCTGGCTTCTTGCTTGGCCCTGGCTCGGGCCTTGGTTTTAGCCTCTTCCTTTGCCATTGCTCTGGCCCTGGCCTCTTTCTTGATCATGGGCCTTGAAAAGGTATTAGCATTTTCTTCAGGCCAGAAACAGGACTCTCTTTTAATTACATCTATAGACCCAGGCATGAAATCAATGCAAGCTTCTCGTTTGGCCCTATGCCTGGCCCTGTTGTTGGTCTCCTTCCCGGCTCTCATTCTGCACCTGAATTTGGCCTCCTCTCCAGCCCCAAACCAAGATTCCAAATGGTCTTCATGCTCAGACCCAGAACTGGATTCAACATAGACTTCTTTCTTAGCCCTAAACCTGGACCTGCTATTGGGATCTTCCCTGGGCCCAGACCAGGTGTTGGTTTTATCTCTGGCCCAGAACCAGGGTGTCTTTACAGATTCATCCTCAGAACCAGAACTAGATGAAATATAGAGCTCCTGGTTAGTTTGGGACCTAGACATGGTATTAGCCTCTTGATTGGCCATGTGCCTGGATCTGGTACTGTCTTTTACCCTATTCCCAGGATGAAATTTTGCAGTGACCTCATCTCCACTCCAGAACAAGGAACTCACAGAAGATTTGTCTACCCATTTGAAATCAGAATTAGGAGAGACTTCTTGTTTGGATGTAGGCCTAGGACAGCACCAGGACCCCATATTGGTCTCCTCCTTTGACCTAAAGGAAGGTTGGAATCCTGCTTGGTAATGGGCCTTCCTTCCAGGAAAGCTCTCAGTGTCTGTATTAACCAGTTCTCTATCCTCAGACAGGTACTTTGTTTTAGCAACCAACACAGAATCAGTACTGACAAGTGAAGAGGCTATGATATTGGTCTGTGAGTTTCTCTCTGTCTTAGACAATCTTTCAGGACCAAACCTGGGCTGAGCCCACATCTGGGCTTCTTCCTTAAATCGTGAAACAGGTATTGCCTTGGCCTTACTCTTAGGACGTGCCCCACCCACTGCATTTGTCTCAACTTTGGTGCTTGCTCCAGGTATAACCTTGGACTTATCCTTGGGCCTTGCCCCAGGCATTATCTGGGCCTGGGTCCTAACCTTGGGTCTGACAACCAGAGGGACATCGTTCTCTATCTCAGCCCCACCTACAACCTCTTCCCCAGGCTTCTTTTCAGGCTTGACCTGGGCACCAGACTCAATCTCTGCCCCAGTCATGGTACAAGTTACAAAGAAAGTCCAGTAATATACTCCTCCCCCAGTCTAAACTTCAACCACAGATCTGTCACAGGTTTCTTTCTTCACACTCTGATCTTTAGGTGATTGAGGATATAAGCTTGGAAACAAGAGTTACAGTCAATATCCAGTCCAGTAGTCACTCAGCCTCCTTCCCAAACACAGTCTCAGTCAATAATTCAATAATACAGATAGTGCGTAGAACAGGCACAACCAAGCTTGAGGAAGACAGATATTTCCTGGATGGGTGCAGACCCGTTGAGGGTGGTTGTCAGCAGCAACTGCACCACCAGCAGAGCAGCCACTGGAGGTGGATCTAGGGAGAGAGAATGAAATGGGGCTTTGAGTCTCTTCCAATTGTGTCACCCCATGTGCAGTGAGACTGATGTTGAATGCTAGGTGGGACAGCTGGGCTTTGAGAAAGTCTCTCTGGACCAGCTGCCTGCTACAAAACAGGTCCAACAATGGTGGGAAAGTGTGTTGGCAATGGGAGGGGCCGAGAAGCTCCCAGATTGGACCCTAATCACTCCTGGACCCATGCTGGTCTCCACCACCCCACCCAAAAGTATACCCGCTCTCATACCAACCTTCACTGATGTGGTGCAGTTTCCCCCTCCTTTTCTTGTTCAAGTGGTGTCAAGCCCCACAGCTGACAGAAGGGGGTCCTACAGACAAGTAAACATACAGGAGAGAATGGAGAATGGCAGATAGGCAGGCACTCTGGCCCCTGTGACAAATATCTCTCTTCCCATTCAAGGGTTCAATGTATCTATCGTTTCCTGAGTCCTGATCCCTGCTTTCAGGTCTTTTCTGAGTCACAACCCAACCTACACCTATCTCGTGTCTCCTGCAAGAAATAAAAAGGATGCTGACACTGTGCAAATCCAGCAGAGTAGAAGTTGAGTCTGCACCCACTGGGCTCAAAGCCACCTGCCATGCTCTCTTTCTCCAACTGTCCCCTGAACTGACCCCTCACCCTTCTCACCAACCTCCAGGGCTGTGAGCCAGTCTCCTCCTCCTTGCCTTTCTTGCAGAACTGGCCAGCCTTAAAGCAGGCCTATGGACAAACAGATGAAAAAGGAAGACAGTCAGGAAATGAGGGGTGGCAGTAGAGCCCTTGGTAGACAAACCAACGCCAAGGATAAGAATCCCCATATTATTGATATCTGTCTTTCAACATTCGGGGTTTTGCAGGTGGAATATTCTCGTTTTATTTGGGCCGTGCTTCAAGGTTCTAGAGATAACAACTCCTTCTCCTGACGTCATACTCTTCTCATTACTTCCTTCTCCAATTCTGAGGATTCACCACTAGGTGCGCCACATCCCCTTGCTCTGCGCAGCATAAAATGGGGGAAGGGAGCCGCATATTCTAGAAAACAGGTTGTGAATTGGTACTTGTCAGTATGTCTCCCTCATCATCCCTACCTCCAAAGCTCACCCTTTCAAGTCCCCAGTTTAGGACTGTGGGGGAGGCAGGGAGCAATGAAAGGTGGGGGAAGCGCCTGGAACACCATTAGAGAGGGGAAGATTAGGAGGTGCTCCTGGATGCCTGACCTGCTCTGGTCGCAGTCCCCGACCCCGATTCGGTTCTCCAGTGTTTGGCGCCCACCCCACATCCCCACACACCTCCAGAAATCCAGGCAATACTCATGCTCCTCCTTTATCTCAAGCCTCTCCTCTACAGATGCTCACTGTGTCCTGTCAGAAGACGCCAGACCTACCGCGCAGACAGAAGACTTTGACCTCAACCTGGAGCCTGTGGGAAGGGACAGCACCCAGGATACGCGGCCCCACAGGCCCCTTTCCCGAATCAGGGCCCGGAGCAGTGAACGCGGCCCATCTCCTGTAGGCTGGGCACAGAGCTGGGACGCCGGCCACGAGGGCCTCCGCAGGCGCCCCCACAATTGCCTCCCCGGGCGTCCCCCACAACGGCTGGCGTTTGGCCATTTCTCCCGCAAGAGCGTCCCCCACAGCCCTCTCTAGGTATAGAAACCGTCGAGGGCGGCGCGCGGGCGCCTGCAAAGCTGGCCGGGAAGCGGTCAGCGCAGTTCTCTTCCAGACGATCTGACAGCGCCTCTGGAGCCAGCCCCTCAGCCCTTGGCCCGGCCTGGCCCGCACCAGTCAGGGCCTCCCCATAGCAGGGATCTCGGGCACTGCGCACCTCTCTCCGGCGCCCGGCTCGTCTCCTCCTTGCCAGGCTGTCAGGGTCCGGGGGAGGCAGGTTGCCAGCCGGTCCACCCTGGCGGACCACCCCCACACCACGGCCCCCCACCTCACGCACCCCAACTTGCCTTCAGAGGCCCAGAGCCCAGGTCGTCGGCCTCCCCCTCCTCTCTTCAGCTCTCCTCTGGCGGCTCCTCAGCTGGAGTCCCACCGCTTTCCCAGCGATCCGAATGGCAAAAACGAGTCCCGCCCCCCACGCCTCTGCACCAAACTGGGCAGGGGCTGCGCAGGATGCGACAAGAACCGCTCGCCGCGAGGGTGTCGGGAATGGGGGCGGAGGGATACGGCGCGAAAGTGCTCGATGCCCCCTCACACAACCACCTTAGTTCCAACCCAGAGGTGGGCGGGGCCACGACGAGCCCCAGCCTGGGCCTGCGGGTTGGCACCAGGGTGCCTCAGGAGGCCCCCGCGGACCCTAACGTGGCGACCACCACCACATTTCTGGCGCTGCTATAATACATGGCACGGAAGGGCGGCTGCGGGCCTGGGCAGGGGACAGGATCGCGAGGTCGGGAAGAGCCGCGCTGGAGGGAGCAGCGGATGGATACCAAACTGCTCCTTGGTGTGTCTGCACCCCCGCCCCAAACCCCCTCCTACAAGGACTGCTGGGTGTTTGCCCTCTCCTCTCCCTAGTCTGCTCACACTCCTTCCTGGATGCTAATGGGAGAGGGGGTGTCAGTACTGCAGTGTGGGAGGGGAGAGGCGATTTCAGGCCAGACAGACCCGGGGCTCTAGGGTGGTCGTCCTGTGCGTTTCTTTCTCAGCTTCATGGAGTCACGCAGGGAAGGAAAGTACACCTGCTCTTAAGTGAATTCTGGGGCAGGGGGTTCCCATCAAGGCCTTACCACTGCCTCTCTTCTAAAAGAAGGTAGACCTAGACCTCTGACCCTAGGAAACCAACCACTGGTCTGCACCAGACTCATTTCTTTCTGCCACACTGCTTTTTCTCATTTCAAATGGTGGCTCACGTTGGCGTTGCACCGTCCCCACAGTTGCCCCCGAGGGCCTTTCCCTGTCAGGACCTGCAGGAGGTCATAATAGTCCTCTCTCTTTGATGGCACCAGGTAGGGATGGTCCTGGCTCTTCTTCGGTTCCCTGTCAAGTCTTCTCTTGCCATGATACTTGGCACTGTGGAAACGTGGCTGATATTCGAACCAGCTTGGATCTCAGCCACCTGCCACAACGACCTATTGTTTAAGCAGTCATTCTCAGGAGAGGATCTCACCGTGCACTCCCCTCCCTGAGACAAAGCAACCTGGCTTCTTTTGAATCCTCTTCTTTCACCCCTACATCCGTCCTCTACTCTTGAGTCCCTCCTTTCCCTGCTTCCTGCATGGGACAGAGCAATGTGGTTAAACACCAAGTCGATGTTGTTACTGCTGTCCATTTGAAAACTCATTTAGACGCTACCCTCATTGTGTTTGGCAGGTAACGGTCCCCTAAAGATGTCCATGTCCTGTTCTCCAGAATATGTACCATTTTCTATTACCTGACCAAGGATCATTAAGATTGCTATTCAGCAAGAGTTTAATTTAAGATTATGCTAGATTGGCCAATGTAATTGAAAGGGTACTTTAGATGTGGAAAGCAGGGACTCCGTGTTAGATTGCAGCAGCATGAGAAAGTCTACACTAGTCATTGTTGGCTTTGAAGACGGAAGGAAGCCAAGATCCAAGAAATACAGGCTGTCTCCAGAACCTGGAAAAGACAAAGAAACAGATTCTTCCCTAGAAATCCCAGAGGGATAGCTCCTCTGGCAACATCTTGATTTTAGTGTGCTGAAGCCCTTTGCAAATTTCCAACCTCCAGGACTGTAAGATAATAATAAATTGGTATTATTTTAAGCCATTCCATGTATGGTAACTGGTTCCAGGGTAGCGGCCCAAGACCTATCTGGTTTAACTTTTATATAACAAAGTTGTGCATTGTCTCTCAGTTGCCAGGGACCCTCAGATCATGTTACCTGAGCATCACCAGATGAACCAAGCATGCAATCAGAGGGAGAACGTTAGTGTTTGGAATTAGGAGCAGGGCTGAATTAAGAAATGGACACTGCATGGCAGGATCCAGTCAGATCATGCCTCTCAGCATCACCTCATTGTAAGATCAAAAGCCACCAGGATATACCCTTAATACCCTATGTTTATGAAAACCTTTAGGGCCAGGCATGGTGGCTCACGCCTGTAATCCCAGCACTTTGGGAGGCCGAAGTGGACAGATCACGAGGTCAGGAGATCGAGATCACGGTGAAACCCCGTCTCTACCAAAAAATACAAAAAAATTAGCCGGGCGCAGTGGTGGACGCCTGTAGTCCCAGCTACTCGGGAGGCTGAGGCAGAAGAATAGCGTGAACCCGGGAGGCGGAGCTTGCAGTGAGCCGAGATCGCGCCACTGCACTCCAGCCTGAGAGACAGAGGGAGGCTTCTTCTCACAAAAAAAAAAAAAAAAAAAAAAAAGAAAAAGAAAACCTGACCCAGCCCCCATCTCAGGGAGACACTGTTTTGGGAAGTATCCCTAGTGTTCTCATTACTTTGTTACAAGTAATAAATCCCCTTACTAAATCCTTGCTGTGGTCATGGGGTTGATGTCAAATGACTGAACCTACCCACTGTGTTGGTTGGTAACAACAGCAGGAGTAGGAACAGAATACACTCACCATCCTGATGAATTCTATTCCCATTGCCTTTCTTTACCTGTGCTTCAGTCTCTGAGAAATACTTTAGGGCTCATCTCACCAATACAGCCACCAATCCCCTTCAATGTTTTATAAGTATGTCCAAAATCACACTTGTGCAAGCTTCTGTGGTAATTCTGGAGGTGCTAGGATCTTTATTCCAAGATATTTATTGACAGATGAATGGTTCTACCAAAAGCTGACAAATTTTACTGTGTGAAACTTTAAAATGTTTGTTGGACAATTTGCTGTCAGTACTCTTAGAAAACATCGTCTTGTATTGGTTAGTATGTATTGAAGTGATAAAGGCCCTACTTTAAGCTTTTCATGTGTTAGCTTTGTATGGGTATGTATCAAATAGATTATTATTTTTAAAACCTTTGAGCAAATAAAAGATTGAAATAAGATATTCTGACTGCTAAGCACTATTTATTTCCTTCTATAATTGATTCCAGTTCAATAAATTCCAACAGTCATCTTTCTACTCCTCAGTGCCTACACTAGCACCTGTGTAACCCTGACTTACCTCTGAAATCTAAATGTCAGAGCCAAATAATCTACAAGCATTAAGTCCATGATACAGATGCAGCTGTGCTCACTCATCATACTCACTGTTTTCTTCCAAATCCCACCCACCACCCTCACACATGCTCATGAACTTGCACACCAGCCTATCACTTGCCTGTTCGCCTCTTGTCTGTCTCAATCACCATGGTCATGGACTTGTTTTTGCCTATTTAGTTTAACTTGCCTCTATATTGTCCTTTATGGGCCTCAAGCAAAGCTTCCTTCTGAGACTTCTCTTTTGGCCAAGGCTGAGCCAAACCCTATGTTTTCTTATAATGTATCTCCTTCTATCCCAAAGTTTCAAAGGTTGTACACAGAAATTAAAGTCCCCTGTAGTCAGGAATAACTAGGCTGAGGTGCATCTGGTGAACTATATGGTGAAATTGGCCCAACAGATGTCTATTTTCAGTGTAGCCTGAAAATGCTATAGGAAAGATCTCAGCCTGCCTCTACTACCTGAGACAGGGTACATTTGCAGAACTGGTGGGGAGGCCTGACCGAAGAATATTTTCAGGTCATATTTGGGATGGGGTCTACTTCAAGAGAATTAATCTTGAAGAAAAACCAAGTCAGGCACAAGGACCCTAGCCCATGAACAATGCATTGCCATTAGGGAAGTATACCTATTCTAATAGCAACACTGAAATTATTATAGAACTCCTATTTGTGCCTGTTCCAACAGAAACCCTCAACTGTATATCTATCATAGCAAAGGCAGGTTTATACATATCCAGGAAATAACTGTCTTTTAGTAAACTCTATAACGCTCCAATATGCAGATCCAATTAATAAAGCATAACCTAAAGAGAGGAAAATATCCTCCCAACATGGATTTAAACTTTTGACTACTACTCAGCTCTGACATCATGATAACCCTGTGTATAGGCAGGGTTAGGAAAATTAGAACAGTTAGAGGACCTTAACTGTATTGCCTGGCAATACAGCTTAGAATGGCAGCAACAACTGGAAGAATCACAGGAAAACCCCAAAAATTCAGGACATGGGAAATACTCCTTGAGGATTTTTAGAACTACAGAAGCTGGCAAGGACAGCTAATTAGCTTTACAGGGAGAAGAAAACCTGAATTTCCACAATGCCAATAAATATTAGAAATTAATGGAATGTCAAATTGCTTTCTATAATAGAAAAAATAATGAGAAATCTACACTACCTTTTGTTGTTGTTTCTCATTAACTAACCATCACTTCCTGCCTCATCATGATAGGGCCTCATCACAGCCTGCATCTAGCCAGCAAATGAGAAAAAGGAGAATAGAAGTAGTTCATTTCCTTCTTAAAATCCATGGTGAGGAAATGCTCACATCATTTCCACTCACATTCCATTGATGGGACTTGATATGGTTTGACTGTGTCCCCACCCAAATCTCCACTCGAATTGTACCTCCCAGAATTCCCACGTGTTGTAGGAGGGACCCAGGGGGAGGTAATTGAATCATGGGGGCTGGTCTCTCCCATGCTATTCTCATGATAATGAATAAGTCTCACAAAATCTGATGGGTTTATCCGGCGTTTCTATTTGTGCTTCTTCCTTATTTCTATATTGTCACTGCCATGTAAGAAGTGCCTTTTACCTCCTGCCATGATTCTGAGGCCTCCCCAGTCAGTGGAAGTATAAGTCCAATTAAACCTCTTTTTCTTCCCAGTCTCGGGTATGCATTTATCAGCAGCGTGAAAACAAACTAATACAGTAAATTGGTACCAGTAGAGTGGGGTGTTGCTCAAAAAACACCCCAAAATATGAAAGTGACTTTGAAACTGGGTAACAGGCAGAGGTTGGAACAGGGCTCAGAAGACAGAAAATGTGGGAAAGTTTGGAACTTTCTAGAGACTTGTTGAATGGCTTTGCCCAAAATGTTGATAGCGATATGGACAATAAAATTCAGGCTGAGGTGGTCTCAGATGGAGATGAGGGACTTGTTGGGAACTGGAGCAAAGGTGACTCTTGTTATGTTTTGGCAAAGAGACTGGCAGCATTTTGCCCCTGCCATAGAGATCTGTGGAACTTTGAACTTTAGAGAGATAATTTAAGGTATCTGGTGGAATAAATTTCTAAGCAGCAAAGCATTCAAGAGGTAACTTGGGTGCTGTTAAAGGTATTCAGTTTTATAAGAGAAGCAGAGCATAAAAGTTTGGAAAGTTTGCAGACTGACTATGTGATAAGAAATAAAAACCCATTTTCTGGGGAGAAATTCAAGCCAGCTGCAGAAATCTGCATAAGTAGCAAGGAGCCTAATGTTAATCCCCAAGACCAAGGGGAAAATGTCTCCAGGCCATGTCAGAGAACTTCCCGGCAGTCCCTCCAATCACAGGCCCGGAGGCCCAGGAGGAAAAACTGTTCTTGTGGGCTGGGCACAGGGTTCCCATGCTGTATGCAGCCTGGGCACTTGGTGCCCTGTGTCCCAGCTGCTCCAGCTGTGGTCAAAAGGGGCCTACAGCTTGGGCTGTGGCTTCAGAGGGTGGAAGCCCCAAGCCTTGGCAGTTTCCACATGGTGTTGAGCATGCAGGTGTACAGAAGCCAAGAACTGAGGTTTGGGAACCTCTGCCTAGATTTCAGAATGTAAGAAATGCCTGGATGCCCAGGTAAAAGTTTGCTACAGGGGCGGGGCCCTTATGGAGAACCTCTGCTAGGGCAGTGCAGAAGGGAAATGTGGGGTCAGAACACTCACACAGAGTCCCTACTTAGGCACCACCTAGCGGAGCTGTGGGAAGACGGCCACCATCCTCCAGACCCCAGAATGGTAGATCCACTGACAGCTTGCACTGTGTACATGGAAAAGCCACAGACAATGCCAACCTATGAAAGCAGCTAGGAGGGAGGCTGTACCCTGCAAAGCCACAGGGCAGAGCTGCCCAAGACTGTGGGAACCCACTTCTTGCATCAGCATGACTTGGATGTGAGACCTAGAGTTGAAGGAGATCATTCTGAAGCTTTAAAATTTGACTGCCCCACTGGATTTCGGACTTGCATGGGCCCTGTAACCCCTTCTTTTTGGCCAATTTCTCCCATTTGGAATGGTTGTATTTACCCCACTGCCTGCACCCCCGTTGTATCCAGGAAGAAACTAGACTGGTTTTGATTTTACAAGCTCATAGGCAGAAAGGACTCGCCTTGTCTCACGAGACTTTGGACTGTGGACTTTTGGGTTGATGCTGAAATGAATTAAGACTTTGGGGGATTGTTGGGAAGCCACAATTGGTTTTAAAATGTGAGGACATGAGATTTGGAAGGGCCAGGGGCAGAATGATATGGTTTGGCCTTGTCCCCACCAAAATCTCAACTCAAATTGTATCTCCCAGAATTCCCATGTGTTGTGGTTAGGACCCAGGAGGAGGTAATTGAATCAGGAGGGGTAGTCTCTCCTGTGCTATTCTTATGATAGTGAATAAGACTCATGAAATCTTACGGGCTTATCAGGGGTTTCTGATTTTGTTTCTTCTTCATTTTTCTCTTGCTGCCGCCATGTAAGAAGTGCCTTTTACCTCCTGCCATAATTCTGAGGCCTCCTGAGCCATGTGGAACTGTAAGTCCAATTAAACCTCTTTTTGTTCCCAGTTTCGGGTACATCTTTATCAGCAGCATGAAAACAAACTAATACAGGACTCAATCACCATTTATTAAAAATCTTGTCCTTTTTCTACATGTGGTGATGGTAATGAGAGAACTGGATATCCACAGATAAAAGAATAAAGTTGTCTCAGCAAACTAAAAATAGAGAACTTCCTCAACTTGATACAGGGCATTTACCAAAAACCTACAGCTAACATCATACTTAATGGTGAGAAACTTGGTTTAACAGTAAGATCAGGAACGAGGCAGTTATTTTCCCTTTCACTACTGCTTTTCTAGGTCATATTGGAAATCCTAGCTAATGCAGTAAAGACAAGAAAAAGAAATTAAAGTTATACTGACTGGAAGAAAGAAAACTGTTTTCATGTGCAGATGAAATGATTGTGTATGTACAAAATATGAAAGAAGTGACAACAACAAAAAAACTTCTGGAACTGATAAGCAATTATGGCAAGGTTGCAGAATACAAGATTAATATATTTTAGAAATGACTTTCCTAAATACAAGCAACGAAAAAGCAGAATTTGTAATTTAAAAACGATAACATTTAGCACCTAAAAATGAAACACTTAGGTATAAATCTAGCAGAATATGCACAATATCTATAGGAGTGAAACTATGAAACACTGATGAAGGAAATAAAATAATTAAATAAATGCAGAGATATTCCATGTACATGGATAGGAGGATTCAATATTGTCAAGATATTAATTCTTTCAAATTTGATCTAGAAATTCAGTACAATCCCAACCAAAATTGCAGCAAGTTATTTTGTAGCTACTAACAAACTGATTCTGAAGTTTATATGGAGAGGCAAAAGGCCCATAATAGCTGATACACTATTGGAGAAGAACAAAGTTGACCAACACTACCCAACTTTAAAAATTACTATAAAGCTATAGTAATCAAAACAGTGTGTTATCAACAAAAGGACAGGCAAATAAATGCAACAGAACAGAGAGTCCAGAAAAAGACCCATGTAAATATGGCCAACTGATCTTTAACAAAGGAGCAAAGGCAATACAATAGAGAAAAGAGAGTCTTTTCAATAAATTATGCTGAAACAACTGAACACCCACATGCAAAAAAAAATCTAGACACAGACTACACATTTCACAAAATTAACTCAAAATGGATAACAGAACTAAAAGTAAAATGCAAAATACAGCTCCTAGATGGTTACATTTTCTAAAAGTCTAGATTACCTTGTGTATGGTGACAATTCTCTAAATATAATATCAAAGGTATGATTCATGAAATAAGGTATTGGTTAGCAGGACTTCATTAAAAGTAACAACTTCTACTTTGAGAAAGACACTGTTAAGGTAATGAGAAGATAAGCCACAAACCAGGACAAAATATTTGCAAAAGACATATGTGATAAACAACTGTTATCTATAATATACAAAGAACTCTTAAAACCAAAAAATAAGAAAACTAACAACAAGATTAAAAAATGGGCTAAGGACCTTAACAGTAACCTCATCTAAGAAAATATACAGATGGCAAATAAACATATGAAAAGATGCTCCACATTATATGTCATTGGGAAAATGCAAATTAAAACAATAGTGAGATACCATTATACACTTAATACAATAGTCAACAGGTAGGACACTGACACCACTAAGTGCTGGAAAGGAGGTAGAGCAACAGAAACTTATTTAGTGCTGGTAGGAATGCAACATGATATAGCCACTTCAGAAGATGGTCATGGTTTCTTAGAAAACTAAATATATTCTTAGCAAATAATACAGAAATGGAACTCCTTGGTATTCATGCAAGTGAGCTGAAAATGTATGTCCACACAAAAACTTGAACATGGATGTTTCTAGCGGCTTTATTTATAATTGCCAATAATTGGAAGTAACCAAGATGTCCTCTACTAGATTAATAGATAAACTGCAGTATATCCAGACAATTGAATATCATCCACCACTAAAAATAAATGAGCTATCAAGACATGAAAAGATCTGGATGAAACTTAAACTCATATTACTAAATAAAAAAAAAGCTTTGTAAAAAGGCTACATACTGTTCATCTTGCAGTTCCAGTGGATACAATATTTTTCTTCCTACCTATTTTGGGGACTTGGTGAGTCTATTCAGGTATCATACCATGGAAGGGAAAAGATTTTATTGCATATAACTTACATGATTATGTAATATGATGAATATTTGGCTGAAATAAAAAATATGAAGCTAGACTCCTTTTCGTACTGTATGTAATATTTAATTCCAAATAGATTAAAGACAAAATATAAGAGCTAAAATTATCACACTCTTAGAATAGTGATATGGTTTGGTTGTGTCCCCACCCAAAATCTCATCGTGAATTGTAACCTGTGTAATCCCCATAATCCTCATGTGTCAAGGGCAGGACCAGGTGGTGGTAATTAGATCACGACCAGGTGGTGGTAATTAGATCACGAGGACAGCTTCCCCCAGACTGTTCTCGTGATAATGAGTGAGCCTCACAAGATCTGGTGGTTTTATAAGTGTCTAGCATTTACCCTGCTTGCACTAACTCCGTACTGCCACCCTGTGAAGAAGATGCCTGCTTCTCCTTTGCCTTCTGATATGACTGTAAGTTTCCTGAGGCCTCCTCAGCAGTGTGAAACTGTAAGTCAATTAAATCTCTTTCCTTTATAAATTAACCAGTCTTGGGTGTTTCTTCCTAGCAGTGTGAGAGCAGACTAATTCAAATACATAGGGGTAAACCTTCATGACCTTAGATTTGGCAATGGTTTCTTGGATATAATACCAAAAGCAAGATTAAGAAAAGAAAGAAAAAAACAGATTAAATGGACTTCATCAAAAAATTTCACTCATGGCTAAAACACCAAAATCAACAGCAACAAAAGCCAAAATTGACAAATGGGATCTAATTAAACTAAAGAGCTTCTGCACAGCAAAAGAAACTATCATCAGAGTGAACAGGCGGCCTGCAGAACGGGAGAAAATTTTTGCAATCTATCCATCTGAAAAAGGGCTAATATCTAGAACCTACAAAGAACTTAAACAAACTTACAAGAAGAAAAACAACCCCATCAAAAAGTGGGCACAGGATATGAACAGACACTTCTCAAAAGAAGACATTTATGTGGCCAACAAACATAAGAAAGCATATGAAAAAAAAGCTCATCATCACTGGTCATTAGAGATATGCAAATCAAAACCACAATGAGATACCATCTCATGCCAGTTACAATGACAATCATTAAAAAGTCAGGAAACAACAGATGCTGGAAAGGATGTGGAGAAATAGGAACGCTTTTACACTGCTGGTGGGAGTGTAAATTAGTTCAACCATTGTGGAAGATAGTGTGACGATTCCTCAAGGATCTAGAACTAGAAATACCATTTGACCCAGCAATCCCATTACTGAGTATATACCCAAAGGATTATAAATAATTCTACTATAAAGATACATGCACACGTATGTTTATTGTGGCACCATTCACAATAGCAAAGACTTGTAACCAACCCAAATGCCCATCAATGATTGACTGGATAAAGAAAATTTGGCACATATACACCATGGAATACTATGCAGCCATAAAAAAGGATGAGTTCATGTCCTTTGTAGGGACATGGATGAAGCTGGAAGCCATCATTCTCAGCAAACTAACACAGGAACAGAAAACCAAACACTGCATGTTCTCACTCAAGTGGGAGTTGAACAATGGGAACACATGGAAACAGGGAGGAGAACGTCACACACTGGGGCCTGTCGGGGGGTGCGGGGCTAGGGGCGGGATAGCATTAGGAGAAATGCCTAATATAGATGATGGGTTGATGGGTGCAGCAAACCACCATGGCACGTGTATACCTATGTAACAAACCTGCATGCTCTGCACATGTATCCCAGAACTTAAAGTATAATAATAATAAAAATAAGAAAATGGAAATTGATTTTTTAAAAAATTTGCAATGTGCATCAAAAGACAACACTAAGAAAATTAACAGAATGGGAGAAAACATTTGCAAATAATTTATCTGATGACGGTTTAATATTCAGAAAATATAAAGAACTCCTACAACTCAACAGCAAAAAGAGACAACCCAACCTAAAATGGGCAAAAACTTGAATAAATATTTTCCCAAAATGACATAAAAATGGTCAATATGCACGTGAAAGGATTCTCAACATCATTAATCATTAGAGAAATGCAAATCTAAACCAAACTGAAACACTGCTTTACACCTCCTATGATTAGTATAATTTTAAAAAACAGAAAAACAAGCATTGGTGAGAATATGGAGAAACTGGAACCCTACTGGAAATGTATAACCGTGCAGTCATTGTGGAAAAGGTTTGGCAGTTCCTCAAAAAGCTAAATAGAATTACCATATGATCTTACCATTCTTCACCTAGATAATATATCCAAGAAAAAAGAAAAGAGGTATTTAAACAAAAACTTGTACTCAAGTGTTCATAATATTAATAGCCCTATTCACAAAAGACAAATGACTTAAATCTATCCAAACATCCATCAAGTGATGAACAGACACACAAAATGTGATACATACACATAATAACATTTTCAGCCAGAAAAAGAATGAAGTTCAGATACATGCTACAACATGAATGAACCTTGAAAACATTACGCAAAGTAAAAGAAACCAGACGCAAAAAGACAACTATTGTATTATTTCACTCATTTGATATATCTAGAATAGGCAAATTAATAGAGATAGAAAGTAGAAGTTACCAAGTGCTCCGAGGAAAGGAAAATACTTAATTATTAAAAAGTTTCTATTTAGAATGATGTATTCATTTCCTTGGGCTGCTGTAACACAAACTGAATGGCTTAAGCAACAGACATTTATTTTTGCACAGTTCCATAGGGTAGAAGTCTGAGATAAAGGTGTCTGCAGGCCCACGCTCCCTCTGAAGGCATACGGGAAGGATTTGTTTCAGGCCTTTCTCCTAGCTTCTGGTGGTTTGTTGGCAATCTTTGGTGTTCTTTGACTTCTTTGTATCACTCTGATCTTTTTCTTCATCTTCACTTGGCACTCTCCCTGTGTGCTTGCCTCTGTGTCCAAATTTCCCCTTTTTATAAGGACACTAATCATATTGGATTAGGATTCCAGCCTAATTATCTCATGTTAATTTGAATACTTTCATAAAGATCCTACATCCAAATAAGGTCACATTAATATTAAGGGATAGGATTCCAACATATCTTTTGTAGGGGCACAACTCAAACTATAAGAGGTGATAAAAAGTTTTAGAAGAAGATAGTGGTGACAGATGTACAACAGTGTGAATGTAATTAATGACACTTAATTGTCCACTTAAAATGGTTAAAATGGCAAATTTTGTGTTATATTTTACCCTAGTTAACAAAAGATACCACACATTCTCCTCTCTCCTCAAACAATAATCACCTCCTACATATTACTCGCTTTGAGTTGATGACTTTGGTTCTTATTTCATTGAAAAAAATAGCAATTAGAAGGTAACTTTTATAAACTCCTATCACTATATCTACTATACCACTTGCATCTATGCACATAAATTCTGCCTTTTCTGCTATTCTATGAATGAATTGCCCAGGCTCTTATCTAAAGCCAGCTTCTCTATTTGCTTACCAGATGATATCCCATCTGCTCTATTCAAGGTCATTGTTCCAGCAATTTTCTTCTCTCTTCTGTCATAAAAATTTCCCTCTCAATTTCTGTTGTCCAGTTCTACATGAAGCTTGGAAGTCACCACTCTATCCTAACAAGTAAAAAGTTGAACAAACTGAAAAATCAACCATTATTCCTAGATCTGTAAGAGAAGTGAGGTCACAAGGCAAACCTCTGTCCCAAAAATTGGAAGAGAAAGTCATAGATGGAGAGAATCACAACACACTTTAACAGAAACCTCTTTGGGAACCAGTGCTAGGGTAGGAAAATCTGAACTGTAATTCACAAATTGCTGAAGGCTAGGTGTGTACAAATCTGAGAGTTAAAAATTCCAGGAAGATCCACTAATGGGGGATCCCATGCTTTTGTGACTTCAAGACTAACTGTAAAGCTATAGTAATCAAAGACAGTATGGTACCAGTGAAAGGAAGGACAACAGATAGAGAGCAATACAACAGAACAGAGAGCCCAGAAATAGATCCATATAAATATAGTCAACTGATCTTTGACAAAGGAGCAAAGGCAATACAATGGAGAAAGGACAGTCTTTCTGATAAATTATGCTGGAACAACTGGACATACACACGCAAAAAAATTAATCTAGATACATACGTTATACGTTTCAAAAATTAACTAAAAATAGATCACAGTCTTAAATATAAAGTATATCTCCTAGAAAATCACATAAGATAAAATCTGGATGACCCTGGTTTGGTGATGACATAGACACACTACTAAAGGCAATGATCCATGAAAAAAGATGCGTGTATGAGGGGTGATGAAGAGAGGTTATTTAATGGGTACAAACATACAGTTAGATAGAAGGAATAAGTTCTAATGTTCAATAGCATAATAGGGTGATTATAGTTAATAACTATATATTATATATGTCAAAAAAGCTAGAAAAGAGAACTTGAAATGTTTCCAATGCATAGAAATGACAAATACTAGAGGTGATGGATACCCTAAATACCTTGACTTGATAATTACACATTCTATGCATATAACAAAACATTACATGTACCCCATAATATGTAAAAATACTATGTATTACTAAAAAACATAAAAAGCAAGGTTTTTTTAAATAAAGAATTAATAAGCTGTACTTCATTACAATTAAACATTTCTGGTCTGCAAAACATACTGTCAAGAGGCTGAGGCCACAGACTGGAGAAAATGCTTACAAAAGACATATCTAGTGAAAGTATTGTTAACCAAAATATACAAAGAACTATTAAAATCAACAATAAGAAAACAAACACCACAATTTAAAAACAGGCCAGCTATCTTAACAGATATACCTTAACAGATATATCCTCACCTAAGAAGATATAGAGATGGCATATGAACATGTGAAAAGACATTCCATATCATATATCATTAGGTAAATGCTAATTATAAAAACAATGAGATATCAATACACAACTATTAGGATGGCCAAAATCCAAACACTTACAGTGCCAAATACTGGTGAGGATATGAGGCAACAGGAAGTGTCATTCATTGCTGGTGGAATACAAAATTGTAGAGCTAATTTGGAGGGCAATTTAGCAGTTTCTTACAAAACTAAATGTACTTAGCATACAATTCAGTAATTGCTCTCCTTGGTATTTACCCAGATAAACTGAAAACACACCCACACCAAAACCTGCACATTGATGTGTCTAGCAGCTTTATTCATAATTGTCAAACATGCAGACATCAAAGATGTCCTTCAGTAGGTGAATGGATAAATACATTGCGGTACATCCAGACAATGGAATATTATGCAGCACTCAAAAGAAATGAGCAACCAAGCCATGAAAACACATGGAAGAAATTTTAATGCATATTAGTAAGTGAAATAAACCAGTCTAAAAAGGCTACATACTGTTTTATTCCAACTATATGATGTAAAAGCAAAACTATGGAAAGAGTAAAAGGATCAGTGGTTGCCAAGGTTACGGGGGAGGGAGGAATGAATAAGCTGAGCACAGAGGATTTTTGGGCTAGTGAAAATACTCTGTATTATAACATAATGATAGATACATGACATTATATATTTTTCCAAATCCATAGAACATACAACACCAAGAGCGAACCCTAATGTGAACAGTGGAGTTTGGGTGATAATGATGTGTCAATGTAGGTTTATCAATTTTAGCACATGGAATCACTGTTGTGGAGAATGTTGGCAATGGGTGAGACTATGCACAGTTGGGGGCAGGAAATACATGGGATAACTTTGTTCCTTCCTCTCACTTTTTTTTTGTTAACCTTAAACTGCTCTTTAAAAAATAGTCCGGTGGCTCAAGCCTGTAATCCCAGCACTTTGGGAGGCCGAGACGGGCGGATCACGAGGTCAGGAGATCGAGACCATCCTGGCTAACACGGTGAAACCTCTACTAAAAAAAACACAAAAAAACTAGCCGGGCGAGGTGGCGGGCGCCTGTAGTCCCAGCTACTCAGGAGGCTGAGGCAGGAGAATGGCGTAAACCCAGGAGGCGGAGCTTGCAGTGAGCTGAGATCCGGCCACTGCACTCCAGCCTGGGTGACAGAGCAAGACTCCGTCTCAAAAAAAAAAAAAGAGTCTACACAAATTTTCCTCTCTCCTGGAATATTCTCATCAACATGAAAACATGCTGTACTATTCCCTATCTTGAAAAACAAAATTCTCCCTGTACCTATATCATTCCAGAGCTAATGCCCCAATTCTCTGATATGTTTTGCTGTAGAACCCCTCAAAATAGTTGTCAATTGTTACCAGACACTGTCTCCTCTTTTTCCCTTCAAACCACTCCAGTCTTTTATCCTACAATCCAATGAAGTTGGATTCATTGGATTCATTTTATCCTACAATCCAGTGAAGTTGAATGCTCCACTGAAACTGCTTTCCTCAAGATTTCCAATGATCTCCATGTTGCCAAATCCAATACTCAATCCTCTTGTGGATCTATCATGGTAGTGAGCATATAATTTATCATCCAAATCAGGGCACTTCTAAGAGTAAAAAAGAGTCTTATTAACAATGATTCCTGTACAACAGGCATAAACCAGGACTGTCCTGGGAAACTAAAGGATATTTGGTCACTTGGCTACCAGTAGTGTTAGACAGGGTTGATCACTCCCTCCTCTGTGAAACATCTTCTTGACTTGGCTTCCAACATACTATATGTTCCTGGTTTTTCTCCTACCTTACTGGCTACTCCTTGACTGCACCTTATTAACCTTTGCTTTTGATGATTTATTATCATCTCCTGTATCTCAACTTTGAAATGCTGCAAAGCCTAATCTTTTTTTAACTTTTAGGTTCGGGGGCACATGTGAAGATATGTTATGTTACATAGGTAAACTCATGTCAGGGGAGTTTGTTGTACAGATTATTTCATCACCCAGGTATTAAGCCCAGTACCTATTAATTACTTTTCCTGATCCTCTCTCTCCTCCCACCCTCAATTCTCAAGTAGACCCCAGTGTCTGTTGTTTCCTTCTTTGTGTTCATAAGTTCTTATCATTTAGCTCCCATTTATAAGTGAGAACATGCAGTATTTGGTTTTCTGTCCTTGTATGAGTATGCTAAGGATGATAGCCTCCAGTTCCATCCATGTTCCTACAAAAGACATGATCTAATTCTTTTAGTGGCCGCATAGTTTTCCATTGTGTATATGTACCACATTTTCTTTATCCGGTCTCTCACTGATGGGCATTTAGGTTGATTCCATGTCTTTGCCACTGTGAATAGTGCTGCAATGAACATTCACGTCCATGTGACTTCACAGTAGAATGATTTATACTCTTCTGGGTATATACCCAGTGATGGGATTGCTGGGTCAAATGGTAGTTCTGCTTTTTTTTTGAGGAATTGCCATACTGCTTTCCACAATGGATCCACAGTGTATAAATGTTCCTTTTCTTCCACAATCTTGCCAACATGTTATTTTTTGACTTTTTAATGAGAGCCATTCTGACTGGCGTGAGATTGTATCTCATTGTGGTTTTGATTTGCATTTCTCTAATAATCAGTGATACTAATCCTTTTTTCATATGCTTGTTGGTTGCATGTATGTCTTCTTTTAAAAACTGTCTGTTCAAGTCTTTTGCCCAATTTTGAATAGGGTTGTTTTCCTCTTGTAAATTCGTTTAAGTTCCTCATAGATACTAGATATTAGACCTTTGTCAGATGAACACTTTGCAAATATTTTCTCCCATTCTGTAGTTTGTCTGTTTACTCCATTGACAGTTACTTTCTCTGTGCAGAAGCTCTTAAGTTTAATTAAATTCCACTTGTCAATTTTTGCTTTTGCTGCAATTGCTTTTGACCTCTTCATCATGAAATCTTTGCCTGTTCCTATGTCCAGATTGGTATTACCTAGGTTGTCTTCCAGGGTTTTTATAGTTTTGAGTTTTACATTTATGTCTTCTATCCATCTTGAGTTGATTTTTGTATATGATGTAAGTAAGGGGTCCAGCTTAAATTTTCTGCATATGGCCAGCCAGTTATCCCACCACCATTTATTGACTAGGGAGTCTTTTCCCCATTGCTTGTTTTTGTCAGGTTTGTTGAAAATCAGATGGCCGTAGGTGTACAGTCTTATTTCTGGGCTCTCTAGTTTGCTCCATTGGTCTGTGCCTGTTCTTGTACCAGTACCGTGCTGTTTTGGTTACTGTAGCCTGTATAGTTTGAAGTCAGGTAGTGTGATGCCTTCAGCTTTATTCGTCTTGCTTAGGATTGCCTTTGTTATTCGGACTCTTCTTTGGTTTCATATGAATTTTAAAATAGTTCTTTTCTAGTTCTGCAAAACATGCCATTGGTAGTTTCATAGGAATAACACTGAATCTGTAAATTGCCTTGGGCAGAATAGCCATTTTAATGATATTGACTCTTCCTATCCATGAGCATGGAATGTTTTTCCATTTGTTTGTGTCATCTCTGATTTCTTTGAGCAGTGTTCTCATTGCAGAGATCTTTCACTTCTCTGGTTAGCTATATTCTTACATATTTTGTTCTTTTTGTGGCAATTCTAAATGAGATTGCCTTCCTGATTTGGCTCTCGGTTTGGCTGTTGTTGCTATATAGGAATGCTAGTGATTTTTGTACATTGATTTTGTATCCTGAAATTTGCTGAAGTTGTTTATTAGCTAAAGGAAATTTGGGGCCAAGACTATGGGGTTTTCTAGATATAGAATCATGTCGTCTGCAAAAAGAGATAGTTTGACTTTCTCTCTTCCTATTTTGGATGCCCTTTTTTTCTGTCTCTTGCCTGATTGCTCTGGATAGGACTTCTAACACTATGTTGAATTGGAGTGGTGAGAGAGGGCATCCTTGCCAAAGCTCAGTCTTTGGACTTCCTCTCTTACTACTCACACTATCTACATCTCTTAGTCATCTCATCCAGCCTCTTGGCTTTACATACCACCTATACCTTCATGTTTCTCAAATTTCTACCTCCAGTCTGGACCTATCTCCAAAGTCCCAAACTTATATCTCCAACTGCTTACTTTCCATCTCTACATGGATGTCTAAAAGGCATCTGAAATGCAGTAAGTGATATCTTTATTCACTGAGCTGCTCAGCATCAGAATCGATTCCTCTTTTTCTCTTACTCTATATTTGATTCATCTATAACATCCATTGAATCTACCCACTAAATATATTTCAAAGATGGACACTTACCACTATTTCCACAGCTGAGATCTTATTCCAAATCATTATCATCTGTTACCTGGACCACTGCAATTGTTTTATAGGTACTAATTATCCTTCTTGCCTCAATTCTTGTTTCTCTATAGAGTCCATTCTCTACACAGTAGGCAGGATTACTATTTAAAAATATAAGTCATGGCCAGGCATGGTGTCTCACACCTGTAATCCTAGCACTTTGAGAAGCTGAGGCAGGTGGATCACTTGAGGCTAGCAGTTTGAGACCAACCTGGGAGACACAGTGAGACCTTGTCTCTATTAAAAACACAAACATTAGCTGTGTGTGGTAGTGCATGCCTGTAGTCCCAGTTACTTGGGAGGCTGAGGCATGAGAATTGCCTAAACCTGGGAGGCAGAGGTTGCACTCAGCTGTGACCATGCCACTGTGCTCCAGCCTGGGTGACAGAGCAAGACTGTCCCTCTCTCTCTCTCTCTCTCTATATATATATATATATACACACACACACACACATATACTGTCTGATATATGTGTGTGTGTATATATATATATATATCTCACAGCTCTCCAGCTCCCCTTGTCAAAACCTTCTAGTGGCTTTCTGTAAGACTTAGAATCCAAACTTCTTTCCATGGCCTACAATATCTTACATGATCTGGCCCCTGGCTACCATTTTAAAATCGTCTCTGATCATTCTCCCCTTGCTTCCTCCATTTTAGCCACACTAGCCTTCTTGCTGTTTTTTGAGCAAGTCAAACACATTCCTACCTAAGGACCGCTGCATTTGTTGTTCCCAAAGCCTAGAATATTTATCTGTTAGATAACCTCATGACTTGCTCCGTCACTTCATTCAGCTATTTGCTCAGAATGAACTTCTCTGACTATCCCATCTAAAATAGTATCCCTCCTTCCAACACCCTCATACCCTGTTTTATTTTTCTCTGTAGCATTCACAACTACTTAAAATTACATATTTATATATTTAATTTCTTATTATCTGTTTCCCTCATCCCTAAATGTAAGCTCCATGAGGATGATGTTTTGTTTTATTCTATGTTGTATTCCTAGAACCTAGAAACAGTGCTTGGGACAAAACAGATTGTTCAATTTGTTGAAAATATAAAGACCCCTGGAACACAGTTTTTTGTTGATTATATAAATCATATCAGTTTACACTATACTTTAAAATCTGGGAAAAGACATTATGCTTTTATAAGCATCTATCACTGATCAATCAAACAAAGAAGCACCCCCATAAAAATATTTAGAAAAATTATTTTGTTGGAGACAATATTTTCGGCTGGCAAGTGTCTCACCCAGTAGGTTTTTTAAAGTTTTAATTCAAATTGGTTTACAGCTACCTTCCCACTCTTCCCTAAATTACTATAATTTAATTAAAATAGGAATGAGGGGAGAAAGAGAAAGGTGGAGATTTTTGTTTGTAGTAAGTTCAGTTCATTCTAGGTTTACTTTGAATGCACATTTCAAATTTAATTTTGGTTTTGTTTGTTTTTATTTTGGTAATTCACAAAAATTGTATACATTTATCATATACAACATGTTGTTTTGAAATACGTATGCATGATGGAACAAATTTAGCTAATTATCATAGCCATCACCTCACATACCATTTTTGGTGAGAAGATTCGAAATGTACTCTCTCAACAATTTTGAAATATGCAATTCATAATTAACTATAATTGTAATACTGTGCAATAGATGTCAAAAACTTACTCCTCCTGTCAATCTGAAACTTTGTAC
This sequence comes from Colobus angolensis palliatus, assembly GCF_000951035.1. Taxonomy (NCBI): domain Eukaryota; kingdom Metazoa; phylum Chordata; class Mammalia; order Primates; family Cercopithecidae; genus Colobus; species Colobus angolensis. Next base: position 110,708 of record NW_012120543.1, read on the forward strand.
CCTTTGAACAACACATCCCCATTCCTGTTCTCACTCCCATCCTCTGGTAACCACCATTCTACTTCCTACTGCTATGAGTTCAACTTTTTCAGATTCTATATATAAGTGAGATCATGGAGTATTTGTCTTTCTATGCCTGGCTATTTTCACCAAACATGATGTCTTCCAAGTTAATCCATATTGTCACAAGTGACAGAATTTCCTTCTTTTAAAGGCTAAGTGGTATTCCATTGTGTATATATATCATAATTTCATTATCCATTCATCTACTGATGGACACTTAGGATGATTCCACATTGTGGCTATTGAGGAAAATACTGCAATGAATACAGAGTACAGATATATATACAGTACATACTGATTTCAGTTGTTCTGTACATATACCAACAAGTGGAATTGCTGGATCGCATGGTAGTTCTATACTTAGTTTTTTTTAGGAATCTCCATACAGTTTTCTAATAACGGCTGTACTAGTTTATATTTCTAGAGTGTACAACAGTCCTCTTTTCTCCACATCCTCATCGACACTTGTTATCTTTCATCTTTTCAATAATAGCCATTCTAACAGTTTTGAGTGATATTGCACTGTGATTTTAACTTGCATTTCCCTGATGATTAGTGATGTAGAGCATTTTTTCAGATATCTGTTGGCCATTTGTATGTCTTCTTTTGAGAAATGTCTATTCAAGTCCTTTGCCATTTTAAAAATCAGGTTATTGTTTTCTTGCTATTGAGTTGAGCTCCTTATGTATTTTTGCTATTACTCCTTATCAAATACATGGTTTGCAAATATTCTCTCCCATTCTGTAGATTGTCTCTTCACTCTGTTAATTGTTTCCTTAGTTGTGCAGAAGCTTTTTAGTTTGAAGTAATCCCACTTGTTTATTTTTGCTTTTGTTCCCTGTGCCTTTGGGTTCATAACCAAAAAATAAATGCCCAGACCTACATCATGGAGTTTTCCTCTTATTTTTCGTTCTAGTAGTTTTACAGTGTCAGGTCTAATGTTGAAGTCTTCAATCCATTTTGAGTTGATTTTTATATATATTGTAAGATAAGGGTCTAATTTCATTCTCCTACATATGGATATCCAGTTTTCCCAACACTATTTATTAAAAAGATTGTTCTTCCCTCATTGTGTATTATTGGAACCTTTGTCAAAAATCAACAAAGTATAAATGTGTAAATTTATTTCTGGGTAATCTCTATATTTAATTTTCTATTTTGCCATCTAAAGCAGGTAGTAAGCTAATATACACACTGCCACACTGGAAGTGAACGTAATACTGGAAAAGTGCTCTAGCTTTGATAGGATTTATAAAGTGTGAAAGTCTAAAGAAACTTCTATGAAACTCTATACCTTTACCATAAACACAAGGCTTCCTTTTTTTTCAATCTGATGTAAAATGCCAAACAAATACATAAACGTTTGAGGATGTTTGTTAGTGCTGCCACAACAAAATACCATGGGCTGGGTGACTTAAATGACATAAACTTATTTTTCCATAGTTTTGGAGACTGGAAATCCAAGATCAAGATTTTGGCAGGTTTAATTTGTCCTGAGGCCTCCTTTCCCTGGTTTACAAATGACCACCATCTTGCTGTGTCCTCACAGGTGTTTCCTCTGTGCATGTGCACCTCCAGTATTTCTCTGTGTGTCCAAATTTCCAGTTCTTATAAAGACAACAATCAGATTGAATTAGAACCCACCCTAATGGTGTCATTTTAACTTAATTGCCCCTTTAAAGGCCCTATCTCCAAACATAGTCACATTCGGAAGTACTTGAGATTAGTGCTTAAACATGAGAATTTTGGGGTGGACAGGATTCAGCCCATAACAGAAGATTAACATGGTAAAGAGAGTATTCAAATGAACTCCTATCATATTTATAGGAACTCTACCACAAGACAGGTTACCAAGTTATTTTTTAATTCACTTGTTAGGTAAAATTTACAGAACTGTCAAATTTCACAACTCCCTTTTGGTAAGGAAATCTGGAGTGTTTGACACTCACCAATTTTCCCCTTATTATGATATACCCATGTGAATTCATAGATGGTAAAATGCCAATAACTAGAAGCAAGTGTGTTAAAGATATCTATGTAATGCCCAAAACTCAATGAATAGCCTATTTTACCACTTTTATTTACCTATCTATAACTTGCTTGATTCTGTGACCACTGCCTTTACTGTAAGTTGTATAATAGACTAAATAATGTATCCCTCTCCCCAATATTCCATTTTCTAATCCATGGAACATGCCAATATGTTACCTTACATGGCAAAAAGGGACTAGGCTCATATAATTAAGTTAAGGATCTTGAGATAGGAAGGCTATCCTCGATTATGCAGTTAGTCCTAATATAAGCAGAGTCGTTAAAAGAGGGAGGCAAGAAGGTCAAAGACAGAAAGAGATGGGACAATAAAATTAAAGGCTGAAATGATGTGAGAAAGAGATTATAAGTCAAGGAACACAGGCAGAAGCTGAAAAAAGGCAAGAAAACGGATTCTCCTCTCACAGCCTCCAGAAGGAACCAGCCCTGCCAACACCTTCACTTTAGCCCGGCAAGACTAAATTTGAACTTATGGCATCTAGAATAGTAACATAATAAATACATGTTGTTTTAAGCAATCAAATTTATGGTAATTTGTTACAACAACAGGAAAATAGGAAAAGCAGTCTGATTTTTAGGAGTAGGAAGGTATACTAGAACTCTTCTTTAGGGAATTACTTGGGAAATTGCTGGGTATATTGATACTGAGCATATCACAAATTCAGTCCATACTCAGTCAGCCCTAAACTTGCTGCTGTGTGTCCCAAATCCTAAGGCTATAAGAAAACAGCTGGTAAGATCCTGTTGAAGAATAAGGAGATTATTTCAAATTTAGAGAACAGTACCAAGGCCAATTTTCAAGGCTTAGATACCTTAAGCTTGTTTATTGCTCAGAAAGGCAAGGTGAACTCATAAGTAATTTTGTGATAAAACTGGAATACAGAAACAAAATGGGTAGAAAAAAAACTCAACAAGCTTTCTACAAATATACTGACTGCTTAAATATGTTCCCTAATGTCTACTGAGTCCTTTGGAAAGTAGCAATAGCCCCTACTTTTCCTGTGTCCTTCCTAGACCCTTTATTCTAGGAAAATGCTATTTGTAATTTTTAAGTAGCTATGGGAAAATAAATATATTATTACCAGTGTTTTGTAAGAGATGTTATAACTGCTAGTATTCTTTGTACAGCAAACTATAATAGCATTTCCCAAACATCTAATTAACAGAATTTCTCCCCACAAGGATTAATAATGATGAATTATTTCCAACTAACATATATGGTGGTTGCGAACCATTGATACACAGAGTCTATGAAAGTAGTAAAATTTTAAGTCTCTACCTTGTGTTTATCACCGGAATTTCAGCTTCTACAAAATATGGATAGCCTATTTTACCACATTTATTTACCCATATATAACTTGCTTGATTCTATGACCACTACCTTTACTGTAAGTAGTACAGTAGACTAAATAATGTATCAGCCCCCACAACATGTCAATTTTTTCATCCCTGGAATCTGTCAATATGTTACCTTACATGGCAAAAGGGGACTTTGCTTATGAAATTACATCATTCACAATGTAACCTGCTAAATTTAAAAAATCCTCACAATCAAACTGAACAGAGGTTATACAGTTCTTGCTTAAAACTTTAAGGACAAGTGTAATCACTATCAAAATTACAAAGCCCCGTTTTGCAGAAATGGAAAAGCAGATATTAAAATTCATATGGAATTGCAAGGGGCTTCAAATAGCCAAAACAATCTTGAAAAAAAAAAAAGTTGGAGAACTCACAATTCCCAATTTTAAAGCATACTACAAAGCTACAATAAACAAAACAGGGAGGTACAGACATAAGGACAGATATGTAGATTAATAGAATGGAAGTGACTGGCCAGAAATAAACACATCTATGGACAACTGAAGTTCAACAATGGTGCCAAGATCATAAAATGTGAAAGAATATCTTCAAAAAATATGGCTGGAACAACTAGAAAGCTACATGCCAAAGAATGAACTTGGACTCCTACCTCATGCCATATATAAAAATTAACTCCAAATATATGAAAGGCATAAATATAAGAGCTAAAACTATATTGGGCAGTGCTTCTGTTGTACCTTTCATTGATAAGGAATACAAAGAAAGAAAGCTGTTCTCAAACTTGTTTTTTCTAAGGATGACATTATGGCTCCTACATGGCACTATGGTTAAGGAACTTATAAGTAAGATTATCTCTAACAAGACATGTTCAGTAGCATAGATGAAAACTCAAAAAATCAACAAAACAGAGACTTCTGATTTCTAGTCTGAAATGTAAAGTGATTGGAAGTCATTACTCTCATTGTTAGTGTAAGAAAAAAGCTGAACAAACTGAAAATTAACAGCTCTTCTTAGATCCACCAGAGAACTGAGGTCACAGGACAAGCCACTGCCCCCAAAATTGAGAAAAAATGTGGTTCCTGAAAACCACAGCTTACTGAGATCAGAATCTCAGGAGCAGAAGCCCACTGCTAGACCCAGTAGTGGAAGGCTCAATGTGGACTAGCTTTACAGTTAAAACCTCTGGGGGCTCCTCTCAGATAGGCTCCGAAATCCTTGTGAGTTTTGTCTCCAGGAGCCCCGACAGGTTCTCAATATAAAGACTGGTAAGAAATGATAATAAAAATTAAAATAAATAAAATCCTCTCATGTTTCTAGTAATAAGACGGGGGCTGGCAGTGGGGGCGGGGGTGAGGGGGGAGTAACTATTTGAAATACGCCCAGAGTATTCTGTTCTCCTTAACAATTCCTGCTTCCCTAAAGGGAAACTATTTTACCAGCACCCAACTGAATTGGGTTTTATCAATGCCTATCTGACTGTAAATAAGGGAAATACCCAGCTCCAGTACCCATTTGCCTGATGCAGGGTAAGGAAAATAACCAATTCAGCCCCCTCTAGGATTCCTGAAACACCTAGTGGGAAGAAAAAACCGAGAAAAACTTGTGAAGGTCACAGCACAGGGTCACTAAAAGACTAAGACCTAATCATAAGATAATAGAATATATCCCCCTTGTACCCACTGCTTACCACTACATCAGTCAGGCTAATGTCTAATAACAGGGAATTACAGCTGGAACAACTGTTAAGTATCAGACCCTATATAAAAAGTAATCTCGGGCCGGGCGCGGTGGCTCAAGCCTGTAATCCCAGCACTTTGGGAGGCCGAGACGGGTGGATCACGAGGTCAGGAGATCGAGACCATCCTGGCTAACACTGTGAAACCCCGTCTCTACTAAAAATACAAAAAACTAGCCGGGCGAGGTGGCGGGCGCCTGTAGTCCCAGCTACTCCGGAGGCTGAGGCAGGAGAATGGCGTAAGCGTAAACCCGGGAGGCGGAGCTTGCAGTGAGCTGAGATCTGGCCACTGCACTCCAGTCCGGGCGACAGAGCAAGACTCCGTCTCAAAAAAAAAAAAAAAAAAAAAAAGTAATCTCCCGGGAACCCAAAGACAAAAGAATAGGAAAAAGCAGGGATAGCAGAAGAAATTTTAGAGTTTGACATCTATAGCTACAACAAATACTGAATACAGCCTGATTCTTAGACAATAAACATAAAGCTTCACACTTAAGGCCTATTTTTCTGAGTTCTGCTGCCTAATATATCATGTCTAGCTTTGAACAAAAAACTAGAAGGCATGTTAAATTGCAAAATACAGTCTCAAGAGTCAAAGTAAGCCTCAGAACCTGACTCAGATATGGCAGAAATGTTTGGAACTATCAGACTAGTATGATAAGGGCTCTAGTGGAACAAAAAAAAAAGGACAACATTTAAGAACAAATAAGTAATATGAACAGAGAGGTCTGAAAACCCTATGAAGAATGAGGGGGAAGGACAAGATGTTTGACTAGAAGTAGCTAGTGTATGCCACACTCACATAGAGAAGAAACAGTAGCAATTAAACACTACATCTTCAACGGAAACATGCAGGTGAACATATTGGAATTAATCAAGGGAACAACCCATGAAGAATAGAGAGGAGTAAGACAGGACCTCTGTCCATCTGGGAGGTTCCCCCTCCATGGGAAATGGTGAGTGAGTGAGAAACCTTAGGAATCCACACTTCTTCCACGGATCATTGGAACTCTAGGATCAGGAGACCCTCCTGTGAGCCCACTCCACCAGGGCCTTTGGACTGACACACAGAGCTATGAGGAGACTGGGCAGAGCCACACTCACATACATGCAGAGTCCCAGGAGCCTTGAATCCCCAGGCATCCTGGCATTAGCAGCTGCAGCTCTGGTAACGGGGGAGGTAAGCCAGGCACGGTGGCTCACGCCTGTAATCCCAGCACTTTGGGAGGCCGAGGCGGGTGGATCACGAGGTCAGGAGATCAAGACCATCCTGGCTAACACAGTGAAACCCCGTCTCTACTAAAAATACAAAAAATTAGCCTGGCGTGGTGGCGGGCGCCTGTAGTCCCAGCTACTCGAGAGGCTGAGGCAGAAGAATGGCATGAACTCGGGAGGTGGAGCTTGCAGTGAGCTGAGACTGCACCACTGCACTCCAGCCTGGGGGAACAGAGCTAGACTCTCTCTCAAAAAAAAAAGTTGGGGGAGGTAAGGCTCTCTTATACACCTCGAAGAAAGGTGCTGAATCCAGGGCACTGAACAATGAAGGTCTGCAAGCCTCACAGGCTAAGACACACTCGTCTGGGACTTTAGTCACCCCCTACTAGGGCTCTTGGGCCTGTAACAGCTCCTCACCTCCCAGGGATAGAGCTTCCAGAGGTAGGGGTGGGCTGCCATCTTTGCAATCTCACAGCCTTCAGGCTCTGGACAGTCCCAGGCAACTAGGGTGTGGCACAGACTCCCAGCACAGTGTGGCCGCCCTACAAAAAGCAGTCATACTGTTTTCTATGTGGGTCTCCAATCCCGTTTCTTCCCACTGGGCAGGACCTCCCAACCTGGGACTCCAGCCACTCCCTCGCTGGGGTTCTCATGCTGGTGGCAGCTCTGCAGATCCCTGGGACAGAGCTCAAAGGAGGAGGAGCAAGCCAACATATTTGCTCTCTTGCAGCCCTTGCCTTTGCTACTTTCAAGCTCTCACGAGTCCACAGTAACTAGGGACTGGTGCAAACCCTCAGCACAGTGCAGCTACCCCATGGAAAAGTGGCCACATTGTTCCCCATGCAGGTATCTGTCCTCACTTCTCACTGGGCAAGGCCTCCCAACCTGGGACTCCAGCAGAACTACCCTGCACCCACCTGAACACTTCAATTAGAGATGGCTCAGCATTTCTCCAAGTAGGAAATCCCAGAGTCAATTCAAAACGCTTCCACCACTGCAGCTGCAGCGGTACTGCCCTAACTATCCTTAGACTGGGGAAGGAACAAAGGGCCTAGTTGTTGTGTTGGCACCTCCAGCACACTGCAGCCACCATATGGAAGGGAGTCCAGTTCCTCTTCCTTGGGCGTCTTCATCCCCCTCTCTTCACCAGGCAGGGCCCCAGGCTCACAACTCCAGAACGGTTGCCCTACTCACCGCTGATCATACCCACTGGTAGTGGCTCTGAGTTTTCCTTGGAAGAGGTTCCTGGAGGCACCCAACAGCCCCTCTGCCACTGCCACAGTAGCAGTTCTGCCCCCGCTACCCTTAGTCGGGGAAAGAAACAAAGAACTTGAGGGCTTCACGCAAGCTTACAGCACACCACAGTCACCACATGGAGAGGAGCCCAGTCTCTCCTCCCTGTGAGCCCGCAATACCCTGCTCCCCTGCAAGTAGAGCCCCTACCTCAGGACAGCAGTGCAGCTGATCTAGCCCCTGGCTGAACACTCCCAGTAGCAGCAGTTCTGTGTTTCTTGGAGGTAGAACTCCTAGGGGCAACCAAAAGCCCCTCTGCCACTGCCTCTGCAGTGGAACTGCTCTTACTGCCCTCAAACTGGGGAAGGAATAAAGACCCTGAGTACTTTATCCACACCTAAAGCAAGCTGCAGTTGCTTTAAGGAGAGGAGGCCAGTCTGTCTCCCACAGGTCCCACCCATCCCTCTTGCTCATCATCAGGCAGGGCCCCTCCAGGTTGGGCCCACGTAAGTACAGCCTCCCCATCCCGGGCCAATCACATTGATTGATCACGGCTCTACATGTCTCTGGGGTAGCACCCCAGGAGACAAGTGAAAGACCCTAGGCCACAACCACAGCTAAGGTCCCTCCTTCTGCCGTCTCCAAACTGGGGAGGGAACGTGAAGCCTGAGATCACCCCAGAGCCACAGTGTACAGCTTGGGAGTGCCAAGTTGAGATCTGCAGCCAGCACTCAAGTGGGAGAGGAGCCAATATTTTCAGAGCATTGAGAGGGACACAGCTGCAACCATAGAGAAATACATAGGAGCCACATGACTAAGCAAGAGACTACCTACTGACCATTATGCATAAGTGCCACATACTAGATCATACCCCAAAACTTCAATACCAAAAATACTTTGCGAACATACTCCCCTGCGAAACCAAAGACAAGAATTCAGTTACAAATAAAGTCCTTGCATAAAGCCACAGCCCTCTGAAAACATCCAGAAAAGAAGTCTACTGACTGTACTCAATTTACACCACAGTTAAAGGAACACCCACACCCACAGATGAGAAAAAAAACAGTGCAAGAACTCTGGTAACTCAAAAGGCCAAAGTGTCTTCTTTCCTCCAAATGACTGCCCACACTAGTTCTCCAGCAAGGGTTCTTAACTGAGAGAGAGCTGAAAAAACAGAAATAGAATTCAGAATATGAATAGGAATGAAGAACATCAAGATTTAGGATAACACTGAAACCCAATCCAAGGAAGCAAAGCATCACAAGAAAGGATATACAAGTGCTTATAGACAAAATAGTCAGTATAAAAATGAACCAAACTGACCTGATAAGAGCTGAGAAACACACTACAAGAATTTCATAATGCAGTCAAATCACAAGTATTAACAGCAGACTAGAACAAGGTGAGGAAAGAATCTCAGAGCTTGAAGACTGGCTCCCTGAAATAAGACAGTCAAACAAAAATAAAGACAAAAGAATTGAAAGGAAAACATAAAATCTACAAGAAATACAAGATTATGTAAAGAGACCAAATCTAGGGAGATAACTGACATCCCTGAAAGAGATGGGGAAAAAGCAAGCAACCTGGAAAACATATTTCAGCATATCATCCATGAAAACTTCCCCAAACTCGCTAAAGAGACTAGTATTCAAATTCAGGAAATGCAGAGAACCCTTGCAAGATTCTACAAAAGAAGATCATCCCCAAGACAAATAATCATCAGATTCTCCAAGATTGAAATGAAATAAAAAATGTTAAAGGCAGCTAGTGAGAAAGAGCAGGTCACCTAAAAAGGGAACCACATCAGGCCAAGAGTGAACCTCTTAACAGAAACCCTTCATACCAGAAGAGATTGAGAACTATATTCAACATTCTCAAAGAAAAGAAATTCCAACCCAGAATTTTATATCTGGCCAAACTAAGCTTACTAGGTGAAGGAGAAATAAGATCCTTTTCAGACAAGTAAGGGCTGAGAGAATTCATTACCACCAGACCTGCCTTACAAGAGCTCCTGAAGAAAGCACTAACTATGAAAAGGAAAGGCCATTACCAGCCACTGCAAAAATACTTTTAAGTACACAGACCAGTGACACTATAAAGCAATCACACAAACAAGTCTGCATAATAACCAGCTAACATCATGATGACAGGATCAAATCCACACATATCAATATTAAACTTGAATGTAAACAGGCTAAATGCCCTCAATTAAAAGTCACAGAGTGGCAAGTTGGATAAAGAAGCAAGACCCAATGGTATGCTGACTTCAAAAGACCCATCTCACATGTAATGACATGCATAAGCTCAAAACAAAGGAATGGAGAAAAATCTACCAAGCAAATGGAGAACAGAAAAAAGCAGGGGTTACAATCCTAATTTCAGACAAAACAAACATTAAATCAACAAAAATAAAAAAGACAAAGAAAGTCTTTTTTGGAATCCATAATGGTAAAGGGTTCAATTCAACATGAAGACCTAACTATCCTAAATATATGCAACACAGGAGCACCCAGATTCATTAAAACAGTTCTTACATGTAGACCTACAAAGAGACTTAGATTCCCACACAATAACAGTGGGAGACTTCAACACCCTACTGACAGTATCAGATCATCAAGGCAGACAATTAACAAAGGTATTCAGGACCTGCACTTAGCACTTGACCAAATGGACCTAATAGACATCTGCAGAACTCTCCATCTAAAAACAGCAGAATATACATTCTTATTGCCACATGCCAAATGCTTTCAATTTGACCACACAATTGAACATAAAACAATCCTTAGCAAATTGAAAAGACCTGAAATCATATCAACCATACTTACAGACCACAGCAAAATTAAAATAGTCTTCAATACAAAGAAAATTGCTTAAAACCATTCATTTATGTTGATATTAAACCACTTGCTTCTGAATGACTTTTGGGTAAATAATGACTTCTGGGTAAAGAAGTTCCTTGAAACTAATGAGAACAATAATACAACACACCAGAATCTTTGAGACACAGCTAAGGCAGTGTTAAGAGGGAAATTTATAGCACAAAATGCCCACATCAAAAACTTAGGAAAATCTCAAATTAACAACCTAAGATCATAACTAGAAGAAATAGAGAAGCAAGAGCAAACCAACCACAAAAGTAGCAGAAGATAAGGAATAGCCAAAATGAGAGGTGAAATGAAGCAGATTGAGACATGAAGAATCATAAAAAATAACCAATGAATCCAGGAGTTGCTTCTTTCAAAAAATCAGTAAGACAGATAGACTGCTAGCTAGACTCATAAAGAAGAAAAGAGAGATGATTCAAGCAATTAGAAATGACAAAGGAGATGTTACCACTAACCCCAAAGAAACACAAATAACCATCAGAGACTATCATGAACACCTCTATGGACAAAAAACTAGAAAATCCAGGGGAAATGGGTAAAGTCTTGAACACATACATTTTTGCAGCACTGAACCAGGAAGAAACTGAATCCCTGAACAGACCAATGATGAGCTCTGAAACTGAATCAGTAATAAATAGCCTACCAACCAACAAAAGCCTGGGACCAGACTGATTCACAGCCAAATTCTATCAGATGTACAAACAGCTGGTACCATTCCTGCTGAAACTATTCCAAAACAACTGAGAAGGAGAGACTCCTTCCCAACTCATTCTATGAGACCAGCATCATCCTGATACAAAAAAGTGGCAGAGACACAACAAAAAAGAGAAAACTTCAGGTCAATATCCCCGATGAACACAGCTGCAAAAATCCTCAACAAAATACTAGCAAACATCAGCACATAAAAAACCATAATCAAGTAGGCTTTATTCCTGGGATGCAAGGTTGGTTCAACATATGCTAATCATCAAGTGCGATTCATCACATAGACAAAACTAAAGACAAAAACCACATGATTTTATCAATAGATGCAGAAAAGGCTTTTGATGAAATTCAACACCTCTTCATGTTAGAAACTTTCAAATAATAGGCACTGAAGAACCATACTGCAAAATGATAAGAGCCATCTGTGACAAACCCACAGCCAACATTACAGTGAATGGGCAAAAGCTGAAAGCATTCCCCTTGAAAACCGGCACAAGGCAAGGATGCCCTCTCTCAACACTCTTATTCAATATGGTATTGGAAGTTCTGGCCAAAGCAATCAGACAAGAAAAAGAAATAAAAGGCATCCAAATAGGACGAGAGGAAGTCAAACTACCCCTTTTTGCAGACAACATAATTCTGTATCTAGAAAACCTTATCATCTCAGACCAAAAGCTCCTTGAGCTGACAAAACAACTTTAGCAGTTTCAGGATACAAAATCAACATAGGAAAACCAGTAGCATTCCTGTGTACCAACAACATCCAAGCTCAGAGCCAAACCAGGAATGTAATTCCACTCACAATGACCACAAAAAGAATAAAATACCTGGGAATACACCTAACCAGAGAGGTGAAAGATCTCTACAATGAGAATTACAAAACACTACTCAAAGAAATCAGAGATGACACAAACAAATAGTAAAAAACTCCATGCTCATAGATAGAATCAATATTGTTAAAATGGCCATAAGGCCCAAAGCAATTTACAGATTCAATGCTATTACTATTTAACTAGCATTGAGACTCTTCACAGAACTAGACAAAAACTATTTTAAAATTCATATGGAACCAAAAAAGAGCTTGAATAGCAAAGGCAATCCTAACAAAAAAGAATACGGCTGAAGGCATCAAGTTATCCAACTTCAAACTATACTACAGGGCTACAATAACCAAAACAGCATGGTACTGGTACAAAAACAGAAAGCCCAGTGAAATAGAATAGAGAGCCCAGAAATAATGCCACACACCTACAATTATCTGATCTTCAACAAAACTGACAAAAACATGCAACGGAAAAAGGACTTCTTATTCAATAAATGGTGCTAGGATAACTGGCTAGCCATATGCAGAAAGTTGAAACTGGACCCCTCCCTTACATCATATACAAAAATCAACTCAAGGTTGATTGAAGACTTAAATGTAAGACCTAAAACTATAAAAATCCTGAAAGATAACCTAGGCAATACCATTCTGGACACAGAAATGGGCAAAGATTTCATGACAAAGATGCCAAAAGCAATTGCAACAAAAGCAAAAATTGACAAATGAGAACTAAGTTAACTAAAGAGCTTCTGCAAGCAAAAGAAACTATCAGCAGAGTAAACAGACAACCTATAAAATGGGAGAAAATATCAGCAAACTATGCATCTGACAATGGTCTAATATCCAGCATCTATAAGGAACTTAAACAAATTTACAAGCAAAAAACAAACAACCCCATTAAAAAGTGGGCGAAAGACATGAACACTTTTCAAAAGACAACATGCATGTGGCCAACAAGCACATGAAAAAATGCTCAACATCATGAATCACTAGAGAAATGCAAATCAAAACCACAATGAGATACCATCTCACACCAGTCAGAATGGCTATTATTTAAAAATCAATATATAACATGCTGGCAAGGTTGCACAGAAAAGGAAACACTTATACACTGCTGGTGGGAGTGTAAATCAGTTCAGCCATTGTGGAAAGCACTGTGGTGATTCCTCAAAGAACTAAAAACAGAATGACCATTCGACCCAACAATCCCATTACTGAGTATATACCCAAAGGAATATAAATTGTTCTACCATAAAGACACATGCACGCATTTATTCGTTGCAGCACTATTCACAATAAGCAAAGACATGGAGTCAATCTAAATGCCCATCAATGGTATACTGGATAAAGAAAATGTGGTAAATACATACCAGGGAATACTATGCAGCCATAAGAATGAATGAGATTGTGTACTCTGCAGCAAATTGACGGAGCTACAGACTATTATCCTTAGCAAACTAATGCAGGAACAGAAAATCAAATATCGCATGTTCTAACTTATAAGAGGGAGCTAAATGACAAGAACACATAAACACAAAGCAGGGAACAACAGACATGGGGCCCTACTTGAGGGTTGAGGGTAAAAAGGGGGAGATAATAAAAAAATACTTACTGGGTTCTATGCTTAGTGCATGGGTGACAACATTATCTGTACACCAAACCCCTGTGGCGCAGATGTACAGATAATACACCTATACAATAAACCTATATAATAAACCTGTACTTGTACCACTGAACCTAAAATAAAAGTTAGACAAAAAACAAAGAAAATTCTCTGAAATACTCAAAAGTAAATGCTAGAAATTTAAAGCACTGTAACTGAAATGAAGAATACCTCTAAAGGATTCTTTCATCAGTGGATTGGACAGTCAAGGGAAGAATCAGTGAGCTTGGAAGTATATCAATAGAAAGTCCTCAAACTGACAAGAACAAAAAGGAAGGAATAAATAAAATAAATAGATAAATAAAAAGGAAAAACACAGAAAAGAATATTCAAGAATTATGGAACAATTACAAAAGTTGTAACACACAGATAATGGTGATACCAGAAGGGGAAGAAAGAAACAACCACTTGAAGTAATAATGGCTGAAACTTTTGCAAACTGAATGACAGATGCTGTCTTGGTCTGTTTTCTGCTGCTATAACAGACTACCACAGACTGAGTAATTTGTAAAGAAAGGGGATTTATTTGGTTCATGGTTCTGGAGGCTGAGAAGTCCAAGATAAAAACGCTGAATCTGGTGAAGGTCTTCTTGCTGCATCACAACATTATGGAAGGGCAAGTCAACATGTGAGACAAAGAAAAAAAGAGGGCCTAACTCCTAACTCCTGCAATAACTAACCCACACCCTCCATAATGGCGTTAATCCACTCATGATGGTGAAGACCTCACAACTTAACTACCTCTTAAAGGTCCCAATTCCCAACAGTATTACATTTGCAATAAAATTTCAACATGAATTTTGGAGGGGACATTCAAACCATAGCAGATGCCAAACCACAAATCCAAGAAGCTCAGAGAACACTAAGCAGAATTTAACCAAAAAATCTACACATAGACATATCATACTCAGGCTGCAGAAAATGAAAGACAAAGATAAAATCTTCAAAGAAGCCAAAAGAAAAAAATGCCTTACTTATAGAAGAGCAAGGCTAAGAATTAGGTTGAACTTATCTTCAGAAACCATGCCATTGGGAAGAGAGCGGAGAGAAATATCTAAAATGTTACCAATCTGAAACACTGTATGCAACAAAATAATCCTTCTAAAGTGTAGAAAAATAAAGACTCTCAGACAAACAAAAATTGAGACCAAATCTGCGTTTTTTCTTTGGATAATCTGAAATGGCCTACATCAAGGAGACTACACACAAGTCTACGGGCGGTAAACTGCCATGTAAACATCTGGCCACCAAAGTAGCCTGCAAGAGTGCCCCAGCACCAGAAGCATAAATAAGCCCTACAGCTACCAGCTTGGCACAGTGGCCCTGCATAAGATCCGCTGCTACCAGAAGTCAACTGAGCTGCTGATCCGCAAGTTGCCATTCCAGGATCTGGTGCACGAGATCGCACAGAACTTCAAGACAAACCTGCACTTCCAAAGCTCAGCAGCTGCAGGAACTGTGAGAGGCCTACCTCGTGGTGCTCTTTGAGAACATCAATCTGTGTGCCATCCACTCTGAGTGACTATCATGCCCAAGAACATCGAGCTTACATGCCACATTTGTAGAGAGAGAGCACAAAGCTTTCTCAGTAATAATTCTACCCAACTCAAAGTCACTTTTAAGAGCCACCCACTTTATCTGAAAATATGATTATGATTAACTTTCATGATTAACTACTTCAATAAGTTCTATGGAAAAAATTTTAACTCTGGTTGTGATAGTCTTTGTATTTAAAGACCATTTGATTTGGGACATTCAAATGAGGATTTGATTTCACAAATGAAACAATAAACCTGCTGGATTTGTTTCCTGGTAGTCTCCTAGAAGTGCTTTAAAAAGAAGAGATAAATGAAATTTACAAGTATTTTACAGGTGACCCTTGAACAACACAGGGGTTAGGGGTGCTGACCCCACTGCACAGTCAAAAATCCATATATAATTTTTAACTTCCCAAAAACTTGACTATTAATAGCCTACTGTTGATTAGAAATCTTACTGATAAACAGCTTATTAACACATATTTGTATCTTATATGTATTATATATTATATTCTTACAACAAAGTAAGCTAGAGAAAAGAAAATGCTATTAAGAAAATCACAAGGAAGAGAAAGTATATTTACTATTCTTTAAGTGGAGGTGGACCATCATAAAGTTCTTCATCCTTATCATCTACACATTGAGTAGGCCAAGAAGGAGGAAGAGGGCTGGTCTTGCTGTCTTGGGGTGGCAGAGGCAGAAGAAAATCTGCAAATAAGTGGACCTGTGCAGTTCAAACCTATGTTGTTCAATGGTCAACCATATTTTTCTTATTTCTTTTCTTTTTTACTTTTTTTTTTTTGAGATGGAGTCTCGCTCTGTCGCCTAGGCTGGAGTGCAGTGGTGCAATCTTGGCTCACTGAAAGCTCCGTCTCCTGGGTTCACGCCATTCTCCTGACTCAGCCTCCTGAGTAGCTGGGACTACAGGCGCCCGCCACCACGCCCAGCTAATTTTTTTATATTTTTAGTAGAGATGGGGTTTCACCGTGTTAGCCAGGATGGTCTCGATCTCCTGACCTCGTGATCCACCCGCCTCGGCCTCCCAAAGTGCTGGGATTACAGGCGTGAGCCACCGCGCCCGGCCGATTTTTCTTATTTCTAATTGATCTAACAGACAACAATTTGTTCAAAATAACAATAGAAACAATGTATTCAGTGATTACAGCTTACGGATATTTGAAATAATGACAACAATGTTAGAAAGGATGAGAGAGAAGAATTGGTAACACCTTGTCATGAGGTATGTGAACTACCCATGAATCAGTATAGTGTTAAGTGAAACTGGATTTAGAGTAGTTGCTAATGTATATGACAAACCCTAGAGCAATCACTAAGAAAATTGTGAAAAGAAATACAGGTTGAGTATCTCTTCTCCGAAATGCTTGGGGCCAGAAAAGTTTAAGATTCCAGCTTTTGTTTTTTTCTTTCAGATTTTGGAATGTCTGCATTATACTTATTATATTAGTTCAGCATCACTAATCCAAAAAATTTGAGATCCAAAACCCAATGAGTATTTTCTTTTAAAGTCCCATTGGTGATCAAAAAGTTTGAGTTTGGAGCATTTTAGATTTTGAATTTTCAAAACAGGGATACTCAGCTTGTAAAATTAATGCACTAAGAGAAAAGAATAAATGGAATAATTTTTTAAATGCTCAATTAAAACCAGAGAAGGCAGAAACAAAGTGGAATACAAAATACAACACTAAGAACATGGCAACAGACATAAAATAGTTACAAATGTGTTAAACATTTATCCAAATATGTCAATAATCACTTTAAATATGAATTGTCTGAATATTCCTATTAAAAGACAGACTTTAGGGGTGAATGTAAAAAAATCAAGACCCAACTATATGTTGTCAATAACAATCCACTATATACATATAAAGACACAGATAGCTTGAAAGTAAAGGAGACTAAGACATAAGATGCAAACACTAATCAAAAGAATCAAAAGAGAAAAGCAGACTTCAATAATAATGAATGGGTCAAACATCAAAGAAGACATAACAGCTCTTACTATTATGTTCCTAAAGACAGAGTATCAAAATATTAGAGGCAAAATGTGATAGCATAACAAAAAAAAAAAAAACAGGCAAATCCACTATGATAATTCGAGATTTCAACACTATCAGTAACTGAAAGATCCACTAGGCAGAAGAGCAGTAAGGACACAGCTGTACTGAATAGCACCAACAATTAACTGGTTCTAATTGACATCTGTAGAATATTTCATCTAAAACCAGAATTTACATTCTTCTAAAGATCACATGGAACAGACACCAAGACGGACCATACTGTGAGCCACAAAAAATACTTTAACAAATTTAAAAGAGCAGATTAGTCAGCGTATATTCTTGGACCATAATGGAATTAAACAAGAAAATAATAGAAATGTAGCTGGCAAATCCAAAATATTTGAAGATTAAACAACACATTTCTGAATAACAAATAAATCAAAGAAGAACTACCAAGAGAAAATTTTCAAAGTAGTTTACATCAAAATGAAAATATAACATCAAAATTTGCGGCACGCAAATAAAGCAGTGCTTAACAATAAATTTATAGAATTGAATAGATAGATCAGAAAAAAGAAGTATCAATAACATTATCTAGCATGCCATCTTTAAAAACCAAAACAAGAAGAGAATATTAAATCCAAATTGAGCAGAACAAAGAAATCATAAAAGAGCAGAACTCAGTGAAATTGAAGGCAATAAGCAGATAATAAGCATTAGGGTAAAAAGACAAGAAAATTTCAGGCTGGGCAAGGTGACTTAGGCCTGTAATCCCAGCACATTGGGGGGCCGAGGTAGGCAGATCATTTGAGGTCAGGAGTTTGAGACCAGCCTGGCCAACATGGTGGAACCCCATCTCTACTAAAAATACAAAAATTAGCCTGGCGTGGTGACGCATGCCCATGCCTGTAGTCCCAGCAACTTGGGAGGCTGAGGCAGGAGAATGGCTTAAACCCAGGAGATGGAGGTTGCAGTGAGCCAATATTGTGCCACTGCACTGCAGCCTAGGCGACAGAGCAAGATTCCATCAAAAAAAGAAAAGAAGAAAACTTCAAATCAACAACTATACACCTTAAGGAATCAGAAAGAGAATGATAAACTAGGCCTAGAGCCAGCAGAAAGAAGATAATAAACACTAGAATGGAGATAAATATGGAGTAGAAAACAACAAGGAAAATCAGTAAGATCAAAAGTCAGCACTTGAAAATATTTTTTAATGACAAACCTTTAGCTAGATTGACTTTAAATGCTGAAAAACTCAAATTAATAAAATCAGAAATGAAAGCAGAAATAGTATTACCACTTTATAGAAACAAAAAAAGAGTGTGAGTACTATAAACAACAGCATGCCAAAACACTGGATAACCTAGATGAAATGGATGTATTCCTAGAAACATACAATTTACCAAAACTGCATAATTAAGTAATAGAAAATCTGAATAGATCTATAACTAGTGAGGATATCAAATCGGTAATCAAAAAACCTCCCAAGAAAGAAAACACTGGACCCGATCATTTCACTAGTAAATTTTGCTAAATATTTAAAGGAAAATTAACAGGAATCTTTTTCAAGCTCTTTAAAAAATAATGAAAGAGGAGGGGCTACTTCCTATTAGCTTGATACCAAAGTCAAAGGTACTATAAGAAAAAAAAATCATAAACCAATATCCATTATGAATACTTATGCAAAATTCTCAAGAAAATACTAGCAAACCAAATTCAGCAGCATATTTAAAAAATTATACTCCATGGCTGCATTAGTCTGTTCTCACACTGCTATAAAGATACTACCTGAGACTGGGTAATTTATTAAGGAAAGAGGTTTAATTGACTCACAGCTCTGCACCGCTGGGGAGGCCTTAGGAAACTTACAATCATGGTGATAGGGGAAGCAAGCACATCTCACATGGCTGCAGGTGAGAGGGAGTGCGCAGGAAAAACTACCATTTATAAAACCATCAGATCTTGTGAGAATTCACTCACTGTCATGCCAACAGCATGGGGAAAACCGCCCCCATAATCCAATCACTTCCCTCCCTCAACAGGTGGGGATTACAGGTCCCTCCCTCAACACGTGAGGATTACAATTTGAGATGAGATTTGGGTGGGGACACAGAGCCAAACCATATCATTCCATCCCAACCCCTCCCAAATCTCATGACTTTTCACACTTCAAAACACAATCATGTCTTCACAATAGTCTCCCAAAGTCTTAACTCATTTAGGCATTAACTCAGAAGTCCACAGTACAAAGTCTCATTTGAGACAAGGCAAGGCCCTTCTGTCAACAAGCCTTTAACATCAAAAGTAAGTTAGTTACTTCCTAGATACAGTGGAGGTATAGTCATTGGGTAAATGCTTCTGTTCCCAAGGGGAGAAATTGGCCAAAATGAACGGGCTACGGGCCCCATCCAAGTCCGAAATCCAGCAGGGCAGTCATAAATCTTAAAGCTCCAAAATGATCTCCTTTGACTTAATGTCTCACATCCGGGTTATGCTGATGCAAGAGGTGGGCTCCAATGGCTCTGGGCAGCTCTGACCCTGTGGCTTTGCAGGGTACAGCCCCACTCATGGTTGTTTTCACAGGCTGGTGTTGACTGTGACTTTTCCAGGTGCACAGTGCAAGGTGTCAGTGGATCTACCATTCTGGGGTCTGGAGGATGGTGGCCCTCTCCTCACACCACCATAAGGCAGTAGTACCCCAGTGGGGACTCTGTGTGTGGGCTCCAACCCCACATTTCCCTTCCACACTGCCCTAGCAGAGGTTCTCCATGAGGGTTCCACCCCTCCAGCAGACTTCTGCTTACACATCCAGGCATTTCCATGCATCCTCTAAAACCTAGGCAGAGGTTCCCAAACTGCAATTCTTGACTTCTGTGCACCCACAGGCCCGTGCACCATGTGGAGGCCACCAAGGCTTGGGGCTTGCACCCTCTGAAGCAACAGCCTGAGCTGTACCTTGGCCCCTTTTAGCCACAGCTGGAGTTGAAGCAGCTAGGACACAGGGCACCAAGTTCTGAAGCTGCACAGAGCAGGGGTGCCCTGAGCCCAGCCCATTTTTCCCTCCTAGGCCTCCAGGCCTGTGATGGGAGGGACTGATACCAAGATCACTTACATGCTCTGGAGATATTTTCCCAATTGTTTTGGTGATTACCATTTGGCTCCTCCTTACGCAAATTCCCACAGCCAGCTTGAATTTCTTCTGAGAAAATGGGTTTTCTTTTCTATTGCATCATCAGGCTGCAAATTTTCCAAACTTTTATGCTCTACTTCCCTTTTAAACATAAAAGGGAAGGTAGGAGATAAGAAAGCAGAAACAACAAATGTGGAAAACTTGATTATTCTGAAAGGGTAGAGAGAAAGATAACTGGAAAAGTGTAAGTTTAGTGTTGGGGAAAGGATTTTTTTCCTCCCGAGGTAAAAATGAGTATATGTTCCATGCAGATACGGAGAAACCTATTAAAATAGTGGGGTTAAAATACAGGAGAATGTAAATAAGCAGGAAAGCGAAAGTCCCTAAGAAGAAGCAAACACTGACAGAAATGAAGAGAAAAAAATACAGTTTTATAACAATAGTAGGAAACTTCAAACCCCATACTTAATAATGAACAGAGCATCTAGACTCGAGATCAATAAAGAGATACAGGACTTGAACAGTGGTACACATCAACTAGGCCTAACAGACATATGTAGAACTCTGAACCAAACAATAGCAAAAACACATTCTTCTAAAATAAGTCTCAATGAACTTTATAAGACTGATATCATGTGAAATATCTTCACTGACAATGGATGAAGCTAGGAATCAACGTCAGAAAGAAAAATAAAAAATTCACATATATATGGAGATTAAACAACACACTCTTAAATAACCAATGGGTCAAAGAAGAAATCACAAGGAAAATCAGAAAATACTCAGAAATGAATAAAAACAAAAACAGCATAACTAAACTTATGGGATGCAGCAAAAGCAGTGGTCAGAGAGAAGTTTATACTATAAACACCTACATTAAAAAATAAGAAAGATCTCAAATCAATTACCTAACTTTATACCTTGAGGAACTAGAAAAAGAAGAGCAAACGAAACCCATAGCTAACTGAAGGAAGGAAATAATAAAGATTTGAGTAGAAATAAACAAAACAGAGAATGGAAAAACAGTAGAGAGAATCAATGAAACCAAAAGTTGGTTCTTCAAAAAGATAAAGAAAATTGACAATCTTTTAGTTAGAGATAAAAAAGAAGACACAAATATCTAAAACCAGAAAGGGGGAACATTATTACCAGCCACACAGAAATTTTAAAAGGTTAAAAGTACACAATGAACATTTATACACCAACAAATTAGATAACTTAGATGAAATCAACAAATTCTTACAAACACATGTAAATTATATAAACTGACTCCAAATCTGAATAGAAAAGACACTGAACTGAATAGAAAATCTCAACTGACCCATAAAGAGTGAGGAAATTGGACCAGTAATCAAAAACTTCCCCAAAAAGAGAATTCCAGGACCAGATGGTTTCACTAGACAATTCCAACAAACGTAAAGACTTTGAGTCAACAACAATCCTTCTCAAGCTCTTCTAAAAAGTAGAAGGGGGAACATCTTCTAACTAATTCTACGGAGCCAGCATTACTCTGATACCAAAACCAGAGGAAGACATCACAAGGAAACATTACATACCAATATCCCTTATGAATATAGATGCAAAAATTATCAACAAAATCCCAGCACAACAAATCCAACAGCATATTAAAAAGATTATATACCATGATCAAGTGGGATTTATCCTAGAAATGCAAGGGTGGTCAACATAAGAGAGTCAAACGACGTAACATACCACTTGAATAGAACAAAAAAATCTGCACATGATCATCTCTGTTGATACAAAAAAGATATCTGATAAAACCTGATATCCTTTAAAAAACACTCATAAAATTAGGCAGAGAAAGGAACTTCCTTACCATGATAAAAGACATTTACGAAAATCCCACAGCTAATATCATATTCAATAATAAGAGACTGAAAGCTTTCACTGGGAAGATCAGGAACAAGACAAGCATGCCCACTTTCAGCACTGTTATTCAAGTTACAGCCAGAGCAATTACACTGGAAAAAGAAATACATGGTAACCACATAAGAGAAAAGAAGATAAAGTATTTCTATTTGTGGATGACATGACCCTATAGAGAGAAATTTCAAAAGAATCCACAAAAAAGCTACTAGAGTGAATAAATTCAGCAAAGTTGCAGGTGACAAAATCAACACACACACATATCAGTTATGTTTCTATACACCAGCAATGAACAATCTGAAAAAGAAAGAAAATAATTCCATTTACAATAGCATATAAAAGAATGAAATACCTAGGAATAAATTTAACTAAGGAGGTGAACAACTTACATACCTAAAACTATAAACTATTGCTAAAAGAAGTTAAAGACCAAAATAAATGGAAGGGCATTATGTGTTTATAGATTGGAAACTAAATATTATAAAGAGGGCAATACCCCCAAGCAAAATTTCAATCTGAAAATTCCAAAGACTTTTTTGTATCAGTGGAAAAGCTGACTCTAAAATTGACATAGAATGGAAAGGGACTCAGAAAAACAAAAACAACCTTGAAGCAGAAGAACAAAGTTGGAGCACATACACTTCCTGATTTCAAAATGTACTACAAAACTACTGTAATCAAAATTCTGCAGTATTTGATGAGATACAGAGGTCTAGTTTCGTTCTTCCATATATGGATATCCAGGTTTCCTAGCACAACTCAAAATGGATTATACACCTAAATCTAACTATGAAACTACTAGAAAAAGAAAACATAGGAGAAGTGCTTCAGGACATTGGTCTGGGCAAAGATTTTACGGGTAAGATCTCAAAAGCACAGGCAAAATAGCAAAAATAGACAAATGGGATTATATCAAACTAAAAAGCTTCTGCACAGCAAAAGAAACAATCAGAGAGTGAAGAGACAATCTACAGAATGGGAGAAAATATTTGCAAACTATTCATCTGACAAGGGACTAATATCCAGAATATATAGTCATGTATTGCTTAACCATGGAGATAAATTCTAAGAAATGTGTCCTTAGGCATTTTCATCATCATGAGACTATCATAGATGCAGATTTTCTTAAGCTCTTCTAAAAGTAGAAGAACAAGAAAGCTCGTCTACTTAGAAGAAGAAAAGTACTACTTACGAATACCTACATGGTATAGCCTACTACATACCTATGCTGCATAGTATAGCCTATTGCTCCTAGGCTGCACACCTATATAGAATGTTATTGTATTGAATAATGCAGGCAATTGTAAGACAGTGGTAAATATTCATGTATCTAATCATATAAAAGATACAGCAAAAATTTGGTATTATATTCTTATGGGACCACTGTCATACATGCAGTCCATCATTGACTGAAACATTGTGTGGAACATGACTACACAAGGAACTCAAACAACTAAACAACAAAAACACAAATAATTCAATTTAAAAATTGGCAAATGATCTGAATAGGCATTTCTCAAAAGAAAACATGTAAGTGGCCAAAAATTATATGAAAAAACACTCAACATCACTAATCATCAGGGAAATGCAAATCAAAACCACAATGAGATATCATCTCACCCTAGTTAGAATGGCTATTGTCAAAAAGACAAAAAAAAAAAAATAACAAATGCTGGTACGGATGTAGAGAAAACGGAACTCTTATACATTGCTGGTGGGAATGTAACTTAGTACAGCTATTATGGAAAACAGCATGGAGATTTCTCAATAAACTAAAAATAGAACTACCATATGATCCAGCATTCTTACTGCTGGGTATGTATCAAAAAGAAAGGATATCAGTATATCAAAGAGATATCTGCACTCTCATGTTTGTTGCAGCACTATTCACAATAGCCAAGATATGGAATCAACATAAGTACCCATAAACAGATGCCAGGATACAAAAATATATACACAACAGACCACCATTCAGCCATAACAATGAAATAAATCCTGTCATTGGTGAAAACATGGATGAACCTGGAGGACGCTATGTGAAATAAGCCTGGCACAGAAAGATAAATACCACATATTATCATTCACATGTGGAAGCTAAAAAAGCTCATCTCATAGAAGTAGAGTGTAGAACAGTGGTTACTATTAGGATGGTGCAAAAGTAATTGTGTTTTTTTTTTTTTTCCGATTAAAAGTTAAGAGAATATAGGGAAAGGAATGGGGAGGGAAAGGTTGGCTAACAGATACAAAATTGCAGCAAGATAGGAGGAATAAGTTCTAACGATCTATAGCAATGTAGGGTGACATAATTAACAATACATAATTGTATATTTTCAAATAGCAAGAAAAGATTTTGAATGCTCCCAAAACAAAGAAATGATAAATGTTTGAGGTGATAGACACACTAATTACTCTGATGTTTAAAACTATAAAACTTTTAGAAGAAAACACAGGGGTCTCTTTGTAACCTTGAATTTGGCGATGAATTCTTAGATATGACACCAAAAGCATCAGTAACAAAAGAAAAAATAGATAAACTGGGCTTCATTGAAATAAAAAACTTTTGCACATCAAATGACATCATCAAAAGTGAAAAAACCTACAGAACAGGAGAAAATATTTGCAAATCATATAGCTAATAAAGGGCATGTATCCAGTATATATTTTAAAACTCCTACAATGCAACAATAACCAAAAACACAAATAAAAATGAGCAAAGAACTTAAACATACATTACTCCAAAAAATATACACAAATGGCCAATAAGCACATGAAAAGATGCTCAACATCATAAGACTTTTGGAAATGCAAATTAAAACCACAATGATATACCACTTCACACCTACTAAGATGGCTATTTAAAAAATAATGGAAAATAACAAGTGTCAGCAAGAATGTGGATAAATTGGAACTCTTGCATATTGCTGATGGGAATGTAAAATGGTACAGGCACTGTGGAAAACAGCTTGGCAATTCCTCAAAAAGCTAAACATATCACACAACCCAGCAATTGCACATCTAGGTATATACCCAAAAGAATTTAAATCAGGGACTCAAACAGATACTTGTACTCCAATGTTCACTGCAGCAATATTCATAACAGCCAAAAGATGGAAACAACCTAAGTGTCAGATGACACCTCATGAACAATCTAGGAGATGACTTCGCATCCCACAATTCCCATCCAAGGAGAGACCATCAACTTTGTGCTTTGACACAGATACATACACACCCCACACTCACCCTTCTCTTTAGCTGATGTTGGAAAATTCCATAGCCAACAACTGATTAAGTGTGTGCTCCACAGGGCATTTGAGACACAGAATTATTTCCAAAGGGTCTGGTCCAATTGTATTTTGATGATCTCCAACACTGAGAGTAGTACTCACAGCTGGTATTACAGGCTACAGGAGTTCTGTGAATTAAAAAATGTTATAAAGAACTTCAAAAATCATCTAAATTGAAGTTTCACATTGCAAGAAAACTACCTTGCTTGTTTCTCTTAATGCACAAGTGTAGCTAATTGTGCTTCATTTAAACTTTTAGACGTACCGCAATAGATTCACACTTGATCCTAGTAGAAATTAAACCAGAGATAGCTATTAAAAGTAGGGATCCATTATACCATATTGAGATTTTCCACTTCAGACCTTCCCTTAAATGCATAAAAAGTTAGGAGAGGAAGGTCAACAGAAAGACCACCATTTGTATATTGATTCTAATATTTATATTTCCCAATTCTGGGCAGTAAATTAACAGTAAAAGAGGCAGGGGGTAGAAGAGGCAGAGGTGACCCCAAAATCCTAATCCATTGTCATTCTATTCCACAAACCCTTGCACAGAACCTAGCTTTTGTTAAGAATAAACAGGACAAGCTTAGTATAGACAACATAGCTTCAGCTTTATAAACTATGCAAATAGAACTGTGGGTTTTTTGAGAATTAATTTCTCCCTAACTACTCATTTCTAAAGGAATTCGGTATCCTGTGGCTATACCATACATAGAGCTGAGCTCTGACCAAAAAGAATCAGCACAAACAAGGGGCTGCTACCAACTGTGATACAAATCACCAAGTCCAAGCATTGGCCAGAAAACAAAGGCAAGGAGTAAATAGTCACCAGGATGAGACAGACGAGATTATCTATGAAACAGTTTCAGTGGGTAATCCCCAGAAAGACTCTCCTCTGAGACCCAGGACTTCAGGGGGAGAGAATCGCAGATGAAGCAGTAAATCTGATACCCCTGGATAGGGAGGGAGCTGTTGAAGGCACAGTGGGGCTGGGTCCCTTCCGAACCACACTTTCTGTGCAGCTGTCCATGGCTTACTGAATAGGGGTGAGAACCAGGAATCCTCTTGGGGTTAAAAAGCTTCAAGGCATCCTGATGAGACATTTTATGTGAAAACCCGAGCACAAGTTTTGGAACTGAGACTACAGTGAAAGCATCTGTGTTCCGTTCCTCCTTACTCCCTTCCCCAAAGTTGCCCAGATAGGGCTTCATTCCTCATTTGAAGCCCTATCAGTAGGAGCCTACAGACAGCTAATAGCACAGTCCTGTCTTCATGCATAGAGTTATTCTACTCCTTGAGTATGTTGAAACTAAATAATCTGTCAATGTGAACTTGTTTTGTTTGTGCCCCACTACAGACACACAGGCAGTGTTCTTCATCATCTTTATGCTCTCTGTGCTTTATCCCCCAAGACTAGATTTCAACTGAAGAACTAGGACAATATTTTCACCAGTTTTAGCATGCAACTTTATTAACAACATGTAAATAAAATCTCAAAAGAATACACTTATATCAATATAAAGCACAGAAGTATAGCTTACTCAGGATGAATAGATTCATTATCATGTCACGTTGCAGAAATACTAAAAATATCTCAACTTATATTATATAGCACAATAAAAATCAGCACATGTTCAGGATCTCAAGATTAATTGGTATCCATAAAATTGCCTCCCTCAATCAACATGGAAGACATGAGTATTGAATTTATAATTATAATACGCATTAGTTTCATATTGCAACTCCAAAAAACTGTTTGAGGCTTTATGAGAACAGAGGGGTATTCAGAGTTTGAGTATTAATCTTATGACTTTATCTCTCACTTCAGGATCACTGTGCTCTGCTAAGTCTTGGAGCTTCCGACCAAACTGTTTTGCTTCCTGGAATATTGAAATAAGCTCAGATTTAGTGAACTTTTCTTTGGTAAATAGCTTCACCTTTGTTTTGAACTGAAAATTTATATTCTCAAATATTTCAATAATATTAAGAATATTGGCCTTTGACTCATGCTTGTTAAAGGGTGCAACCAATGATGACAGTACTTTGGCGCTAATCAATTCTCTCGTATTGGCACAATTTTTAGACAAACATGAAAACACTTTTAAAACATAAAACTTGGTTTTGACACTTCCCTTGTTTAACAAGGTGAGGAAATCTGGAATATAACTGGTAATCACATAGTGATCTTCAAATTTTACACTCAAGTGCCCTAGTAATTTCAGTCCAGCCAGCTGCACAGGGGAGTTCAAGGGGCAAGAGACTATGTCTTTACAAACTTGATGTATATAGGACTCCCCTGATTTTGGTTCTTCAGAAGACTCAGAGCCGTCATCCACCATACTTAAAGCTCTAGGGTGTTCTTTAACATTGGTATTATTGACTAAGTTTTCAATCATAACAGTAATACCTACATCATGAATTATATCTTGAGTAAATGGATAAGCAGGACTGATGCCCATTATCATTGTAGCTATTTCATGAATGAAAGGATCCTTGGTTAACTTAAGGAGGGAAACAAGTTTATCAAACTCTTTAGGCTCTAAACTAAAGCCACGTGATTTGCAGTGGCAGGCCTTCGGATTAGGCCCATACTTTTCCCTTTGCCTAATCTGTTTTTTTATCTCAGTTAAGGTCTGGTAATAAGGCCCATGATAAGGTGGGATCTTGGTCAAAGGTCGAATCCCCAGAGGAGTTTCAATCAAGGTCTCAACCAGGGTCCAGTTTCCTTCTGGAGGCAAGGATTGCTCCCCTCCCTCAATTGGAACTAGGACAATATACCTGGCCCTTGACCATGCTATTGCCTTTTGTTTTATAGTAAGTGTGGGTTTGTGTGCGGGCTTGGGCTTTTCCTGGATCTTAGGTAGGGGCTTACAAACTTGAAGAGAGGTCTCTTCTTCAGGCCAGAACCAAGAACCTACACTAGACTCTTCTCCAGTCCAGAACCAGGAGCATATATTTTCTTCATCCTCATCACTGGATTTCATCCCAATGCTGGCCTCTTCCCTTCTGTCAGGTCTGGACCCAGTATTGGCCTTATCATGTGACTTGGCATAGGACCTAATATTTGCCTCAATGACAGCAACAACCTTGACTTCAGATTTGGTTACAGCACTGACCCCAGACATAGGCATGGTATTTGACTTGGTTTGTGGCACTATACTGCGTTCTGCCAGGGGTTTTGTATTAGTCTCAACCATGACTCTACTCTTAGTTGTATCTTCCATCTTGCTCACTTCCCTTGTCACAGCCATAGCCTCCCTGTAGGTCACTTTATGTGTCCTGGTCATTGCTCCATCATCAGCTTTGGCCTGGGTCACTGATTCTGTTTTCAGTTCTGCCTCAGCCACTGCCTTGGCCTGGGTTTTACCATTCACTCTAGCAGCGGCAGGACCACTGATTCCATCTTGCAGGCCAGCCTTAGCCTTTCCTCTAGCCCTTGCTTCTGTCCCAGAGTCAACCATGTTCCAAGTTTAAGGTAAGGACAAGTTATATACCCCCACCCCTGTCTCAGCCTTGACTGAAGGTCTGTCCCGGTTGGTGTTTTCATACAAAGTCCAGTAGTCACTCTGTCCCCTTTCCAACTACAGGCTCTGCCAGTGATATAGAAAACATGCAGAGGAAGCTCACTCAAGGTAGGGAAGGATGGCTGTGCATGGGCCCAGCCCTGTAGAGGGTGGTGGTCTTCAGCCACTCCAAGGCCACCAGATCTGCCACTGAAGTAGGACCTAGGGGTGGAGGAAGGAAATGGGGCTTTGAGTCTCTTTCAGCTTTTTTCTCCTCATGCTGATCAGCACAGGGAGACAGGAGAATATGGAGATTCAGTGCTTGGTGAGAGAGATAGATAATTAGCAAACTCTCTCTCCCTTCATTTCACCCACTCCCTACACTTCCAAGTGCTATCAACCTTCTTTCCAGTCACCAAACAGGAGCATAAGGAGTAGGAAAACTGGATGAGAAGCTGAGGAATCCCTTTAGTGGTTCTTGACCCCTGCTGGAGCCAAGCAGCTCTCCACTACTCCATCCTACAGGTCTACCCAGGCAATCCCCATACTCATACCAACCTGCACTGATCTGGAGTAACTTTCTCCTCCTTACCTTGCTTCCAATGGTGACAAGCCCTACAGCAGATCTACAGGAAGACCTATGGACAAATAAACAAACAGGAGAATGTGGAAACTGATCTCCTGGTGACAGACCTTGGTCCCTGGCCCCAATTCTTGCCTTTCCAGATACATTTTGTCTAGTGTTTCCCTCCTCCTAGTACCCTCTCCCCCACTGTTTTGTTTCAGGGCTACTTCTCCTCCTCCTCCCTATTGCCCACCATCTTCCTCTTCAGTGATTGCCCTACAATGTCCCTCATTCAGATTAGACTAGGCTTAAGCATGAGAGCAGGACAAGCAAGTGGAGAGTGAGAAAGGCAGGTCTTAGTATTCTGTATCCCCACAACTTACCAAGACTCCCAACTAAATCAGCAGCAGCAGGGGGTGGGGCAGATGGGCATAACTGGTAAAATGACAAAACAGAAGAGATGGAATTCTCTAGTCGAAGTTGCTCCCGTCCCTGTACCTTTACACCAACCTTAACAGATACAGGGCAATTTTCTCTTCTTCGTAATTTCCTAGTTTTAAGTTGGGTGACCATTTTACAAAACTTCACAACTGACAGTTCCACAGACCTGGGGACAGATCTACCTACAGGGATTCACAAAAACAGAGACCAATAAATGAGGACACAGGAGACAGTTGAGGTTGTCTTTGGTAGAGACCAGCACCCAGGGCACAGATTCTTTCTGGATACAGATACCTTTTTGGCAAACATTTTCTATCTCCCCTTTTTCTCCCACTCCTAAATCTTCAAGCCCCTCTGCTCTATTCTCAAAGTCTGACAATTCCTATACAGAGACAACTCAAACATCTCTACAGGGTAGCAGTAATGGTGTTAGCAGGGATGAAATGCCTAGACAAACCACGGAGGCTGAGAAAAAAATGAAAAGTATTTATTTCCATATTTTATCTGGGTTCCTATGTTTCCTTCCACTCTCCCAAAGCCTATCATTTTCTGCAACATAATGCGGGTAAGGGAGGACATGTTAGGAAAGCTGGCAGAGAGTTCTGGAAGCTCCCTTACACTCCTGCCTACCCTAATCTTAGCCATCTACAACCTCCAAGTACTGCCTCCAAGTACTGCCCACTCTGTAAAAACCACGCCAATTTTCTTTTCCTTCTCCTCTCCCCTTGTGGTCTGCTGTCCCCTACAGATCTGTACAGAAACATGGAGTGCTGCAAACTTAGGAACAGATCTACACATACACACACAAAGAACAAATGAAAGACAGAGAGAGAGAGACGTGGTTATTAACGGTCAGACCAGTAACCAAGACATGAGGCCCTTTTCGAATCCAGAGCCTTGATTATCAAACATTTATAACCTCTTTTTACATTCTCTCTCTCTCTGGGCTCCCCAGACAACTGTCCTCGCCTATGGAAGCAGCCCTCTCTTCCTCTTACCTATTCTGCCTTTTCCCTGCTAGAAGCTGCAACCTTTTTCTTCCCAAACATGGTTTGAGGTGAACCGAGTGTATGGAAATCAAGCTAGCAAAAGGCAGATCTTTTTTTTTCTTGTTGTGTGCCATTCCTATTACCCGTCTCTCTCTCCTTCTCACCGCCCGCCTCCCACGACCATGTCGCGTAACCAGTGTTCACCTCCGATAGCCACATCCACCCCCAAGCAATGCCCACCTTCTCACCGACCTTCTCTGCTTGGATCAGAGGCAGTTTTCTTGTTTCCTTGCCTCGAGTTGCTGTGTCATACAGCAGCAGGAACAGACAGTCAGACACAAGGACTCGAGGCAATGGCGGCGGCTGTGTATGGAGACTGACCCGGCACCTGGGACTCAAGACGAGATAACCGCTTTATCAGATTAAAGACTGCGATTGGCAAACTGTTGTCAATTTTGGTATTCTTTTCTCCTTCCTGTTCCCAGGGCGCCTCAGAACCTCGAGCGTAGTTACCATTTAACATCTACCTTTTCCTCCGCAGACAAGGTTCTTCCTCGTCCGGGTTATCCACATCGGCAGTGGGAGGAGCTAGAGCGTAGTTTATGGGGATCCGGCTTCTGGAAGCGGAGTGATATCAGGCTTTGTCTAGCGCCGCGACTCTTACTGTCGGAGGGCTCCCTGTCCCGTACCCTGTGGTCGCTTCAGGTATTGGAATGCGCAGGGGCGAGTTCCGG
This sequence comes from Colobus angolensis palliatus, assembly GCF_000951035.1. Classification (NCBI taxonomy): domain Eukaryota; kingdom Metazoa; phylum Chordata; class Mammalia; order Primates; family Cercopithecidae; genus Colobus; species Colobus angolensis. Next base: position 142,491 of record NW_012120543.1, read on the forward strand.
ATATAGGGAAAACGGCGCTGGAACAAGAGAGGCATACAAATACCAGAGTGTTTCTGTATTAGTTTCCCTTTTGCGGGAGCTCCCCCCAGCAAGCCTACCATTCTTTCCTGAACTGAAATGCACACGGGTGTCCAGCTGTGGTGTCAGGAAATCTCTTCTGGCCGGACAGGAGGAAGTGTTCCAGTCTTTAGAAGTTCATCTCTCCAGACACAGAGGCCCACTGAAATGGGCGGTCTCGGGGTGGGGCCCAAGGGAGGGAAGTTGGCAAAGAGAGTCAAGACTAAGATAGGAGAGTACGTACTGACCGCAAACTTTGTGTTCCTTCGAGTCCCCCCTTCCAGCCCTTAATTTTCATTTTCTTTTCTTTTCTTTTTTTTTTTTTAAGTTCTGGGATACATGTGCAGGATGTGCACGTTTGTTAAATAGGCAAACGTGTGCCATAGTGGCTTGCTGCACCAATCAACCTATGACCTAGGTATTAAGCCTGGCATGCATTAGCTATTTTTCCTAAGGCTTTCCCTCCCCCCACCACACCCCCTGACAGGTCCCAGTGTATGTTTGTTCCCCTCCCTGTGTCCATGTGTTCTCATTGTACAGCTTCCACTTATAAGTGAGAACATGCAGTATTTGTTTTTCTGTTGCTGCATTAGTTTGCTGAGGATAATGGCTTCCAGCTCCATCCATGTCCCTACAAAGGACATGATCTCATCCTTTATTATGGCTGCATGATATTTCATCGTGTATATGTACCACGTTTTCTTAATCCTATCATTGATGGGCATTTGGGTTGATTCCACGTCTTTACTATTGTAAATAGTGTGGCAATGAATATACGTGTGCATGTGTCTTTGTAATAGAATGATTTATATTCCTTTGGTATATGCCCAGTAATGGGATTGCTGGGTCAAATGGTATTTCTGGTTCTAGATCTTTGAGGAATTGCCACACCGTCTTCCACAATGGTTGAACTCATTTACATTCCCACCAACAGTGTAAAAGCGTTCCCATTTCTATGCAACTTTGCCAGCATCTCGTTTCTTAACTTTTTAATAATTGCCATTCTGACCGGTGTGAGATGGTATCTCATTGTGATTTTGATTTGCGTTTCTCTAATGATCAGTGATGTTGAACTTTTTTCCATGTGTTTGTTGGCCGCATAAATGTCTTCTTTTGAGAAGTGTCTGTTCATGTCCTTTGCCCACTTTTTAATGGGGTTGTTTTGTTCTTGTAAATTTAAGTTCCTTGTAGATTCTGGATATTAGACCTTTGTCAGATAGATAGACTGCAAAAATTTTCTCTTCTATAGGTTACCTGTTCACTCTGATGATAGTTTTTCTGTGCAGAAGCTCTTTAGTTTAATTAGATCCCATTTGTCAAATTTTGCTTTTGTTGCAATTGCTTTTGGCAATTTCATCATGAAATCTTTGCCCGTGCCTATGTCCTGGATGGTATTGCCTACATTTTCTTCCAGAGTTTTTATAGTTTTGGGTTTTACATTTACGTCTTTAATCCATCTTGAGTTAAATTTTGTATAGGGTGTAAGCAAGGGGTCAAGTTTCAGTTTTCTACATATGGCTAGCCAGTTTTCCCAAGACCATTTATTAAATAGGTAATCCTTTCCGCACTGCTTGTTTTTATCAGGTTTATCGAAGATCAGATAGCTGTATATGTGCAGTCTTATTTCTGAGTTCTCTATTCTGTTCGACTGGTCTGTGTGTCTGTTTTTGTACCAGAACCATGCAGTTTTGGTCACTGTAGCCTTGTAGTATAGTTTGAAGTCAGGTAGTGTGATGCCTCCAGCTTTGTTCTTTTTACTTAGGATTGTCTTGGCTGTATGAACTCTTTTTTGGTTCTGCATGAATTTTAAAAGTTTCTTCTAATTCTGTGAGAAATGTCAATGGTAGTTTGATGGGAATAGCACTGAATCTATAAATTACTTTGGGCAGTGTGGCCATTTTCATGATATTAATTCTTCCTATCCATGAGCATGGAATGTTTTTCTGTCTGCTTGTTTCCTCTCTGATTTCCTTGAGCAGTGGTTTGTAGTTCTCCTTGAAGGAGTCCTTTATTTCCCTTGTTAGCTGTATTCCTAGTTATTTTATTTTCTCTGTACCAATTGTGAATGGGAGTTCATTCATGATATGGCTCTCTGCTTGTCTGTTATTGGTGTATAGGAATGTGTGTGACTTTGGCACACTGACTTTGTATTCTGAGACTCTGCTGAAGTTGCTTATCAGCTTAAGGAGCTTTTGGGTGGAGACAGTGGGGTTTTCTAGATATAGGATCATATCATCTGCAAACACAGACAATTTGACTTCCTCTCTTCCCATTTGAATATCCTTTATTTATTTCTCTTACCGGATTTCCCTGGCCAGAACTTCCAATACTATGTTGAGTAGGAGTGACGGGAGAGGGCATCCTTGTCTTGTGCCGGTTTTCAAGGGGAATGCTTCCAGCTTTTGCCCATTCAGTGTGATGTTGGCTATAGGTTTGTCATAAATGGTTCTTATTATTTTGAGATATGTTCCTTCAATACCTGGTTTATTTCTTTCTCTTGCCTGATTGCCCTGGCCAGAACCTCCAATTAGACAGATCAACGAGACAGAAATTAACAAGGATATTTAGGACCTGAACTTAGCTCTGGATCAAGTGGAACTGACAGACATCTTCAGAACTCTCCACCCCAAAACAACAGAATATACATTCTTCTCGGTGCCATGTGGCACTTACTCTAAAATTGATCACATGGAAGTACACATTGGAAGTAAAATACTCCTCTTCAAATGCAAAGGAACTGAAATCATAACAGTCTCTCAGACCACAGTGCAATCAAATTCAAACTCAAGATTAAGAAACTCCCTCAAAACCACACAACTACATGGAAATCGAACAACCTGCTCCCGAATGACTCCTGGGTAAATAATTGAATTAAGGGAGAAATCAAGTTCTTTGAAACTAATGAGAACAAAGAGACAACATACCAGAATCTTGGATGCAGCTAAAGCATTGTTAGGAGGGAAATTTACAGCCCTTAATTTTCTACACGAAATGGTCAAGGTCCTGACGAGGCCACTGGAAAGCTGATCCAGCCTGACTTGCAGATCAGTATCAAACATCCTTTCATCTTTTTTCTGTTCCTCTTACCTGAGTCCTTTCACCATTATTGCCCAGCATATGTCTTGCATTGAAATAGTCAAAGATAAAGTGGGATGGGGATATAGGGAAAGCAGAGAGATGACATTAATACCAAACTACCCCAGTGTGTATGTGTTCCATTCTCACAGTATTTTCCCCACCTAAATAAATATTCAGGGCCTGAGCATAGGCTTGAGAAAAACAACTCTGTACTCATGGAATAGGATTAACAGCAAAATACCTTGTACTGGTGAGCCAACTCCCTCCTCATTTTGTGGGCTCCTTGGAGGCCTTACCGACCACATTTTCTGCCCCCAAAAGCCCAGTGGAGTAGAAGGAGCATCGGGACTGTGGGCTAGGGAGGAGAGGCAATTTCAGGCCAGACAGGCCCGGGGCTCTAGGGTGGTCCTCTTGTGCGTTTCCTTCCCTGCTTCATGGAGCCATGCCAGGGAAGAAGGTACACTTGCTCTTAAGTGAACTCTGGGGCAAGAGCTTTCATCATGGCCTCACCGCTGCCCCTCTTCTAAAAGAAGGTAGACATAGACCTCTAATCCTAGGAAACTAATCACTGGTCTGCACCAGACTCATTCTTTCTGCCACACCGCTTTTTCTCATTTCAAATGGTGGCTCACATTGGCATTGTGCCATCCCCACAGTTGCCCCCAAAAGAGGGCCTTTCCCTGTAAGGATCCACAGGAGGTCATAACAGTCCTCCCTCTTTGATGGCACCAGGTAGGGATGGTCTTAGCACCTCTTCCACTTTTCTGTCAGGAGAGGGGACCGCTGTTGGTGCCCTTCCTCAAGGCAGATCCCAGATCCCAGGTGCTCTCCTCAACTGCACCTTTTCTCTGAGCCCTGCACCCTTCCTAATGAATGCATGTGCTCTTTTCCTCTGAATATATAAAATATTTTACTCTCCCTTCGAAGCGGTGGGGAGTTTGGGTTGTTAAACTGGAAGCTCCCTGAATGAAGGGCCCCTTTTTTTCCCGTCTTATTCAGCAATGTATCTTCAGCACATAGTAAACAATACAGTCAGTCAAGGGTTGAAGGAGGTGAGGGGTACTGAGTCATGAGAATTCCACTGGTACCTTCCGTTTTTTGCAGATCAACGCTAATTCACAGGTATGTCTTTGTCTCTGCTGCCTGTAAGCCCAGGACTTAGATCAGAGTCAGCCATACAGGAGCAGGGAATAAGGATTTTAATGGAGGAAGGGAATAAGGATTTTTTAAAATATATTTTAAAAAGAAGCCTGGGATATCTTATTATCTCATATTTGTAATGAAAATTTTGGGGGATACATTTAATTTTGATTGATATTAGTGGTTTCTTTTTCTTTTTCTGTCTTCTATTCATATTTACAACTATGTATTAAGTTCTTCAATATATTAGCAAACCCCTATGAATTCATAAAGGCCAATGAACAATGATCCAGTGGAATAATATGCAAGTATATGAACAGACTCTTCACAAAAAGACACATCAGTATGTTTTAAACATTTGAGAAAATGTTTAATCTCACTAATAATAGCAAATGCAAAATATAATTACAATGGTATATTATTTCTTATCTATCAGATTAACAACAAAACTTTTGACAAATTTTATTGGAGAAAGGATTGGAAAACTGGCACTACTGTATGTTGTTAGTGGAAATGCAAATCGTTATACCATCTGTGATGATTATTTGGCAATTATCGATACACAAATGCACGTAGCCATAGACCAGAAATTGCACTTTAAGAATCTACCCTGAAGTAATATTTGCACATTGCATAATACTGTGGATACAAGAATATTCACTGAAGATTTCTTTTAAATAATAAAAGATTGAAAATAATCTAAATATTTATCAATCTAAATATTGATCAGATTAAATAAATTATGGCATATCTTCATGCTGTGGTGTGTTCTGTGACAGGCTTATTGATGATTGCGTTTTCCTGTTTCATTGATGACTGCCTTTTTGCTGTAACCTCACATGGTGGAAGGGGTAAGGGGTTTCTTTGGGGCCTCTCTTATGAAGGCACTAATTCCAGATATGAGTCTCGTCACCTCCCAAAGGCCCCACCTCCTAATACCATCACTTAAGTGTACAGTTCTGTGGGTTTTTACAAACGTATGCCTAGTATAACTTCACCACCACAATCAACATACAGAACATTTCCATCACCCACCTCCCCCCACCAAATTTCCTCATGTCTCTTAGAAGTTAATCCTTCTCCCCATCCTCTATAGGCTATCTCCAATCTGTTTCTGTGCCTATTGTTTTCCCTTTTGCAGAAATAATTATCAATAGTCCAGGGCATTTTCAACAGCCCAGTTGTCTTATAGTGTGTTGTATTATAATTATCACTGCTTTTAAAATTAAAATACCCACTGATGTAAGGTATGGAGGGCTTTGCTCAACTTCAAACCTCATGGACTGATGCTATTCAACAAATGACATTTTCTTAACAGACTGATTGCCTTCAAATTTCAGTACCATCTACTCACTAGTGGGCTGCCATTGAGTCACTTACTTCATGCCAATTTCATTTTGTGTAAAATTTGGAAGGGAAAAAAATAAAACAAACAAAAAGGTACATTGTCCTTTGGGAGCTTAAAAAATAAACTATCTGGAGTCAGTGTATTTTAAAACTTCTTCAGCTATTACGAGAGGAATGGTGTTAGGTGCTTTGGCCAGGATACTTAACCTTTGTGTGCCTGGATTTCCACTTGTGTAGAATGAGGAAAATAAGTATATCTCCTTTATAGGGTTGTTGTTGTAAAGATTAAATAAAACACAACCCAGATAAAGTCCTTGAACACTGCTAGGCTCTTGTAAACACTAAAAAATGTGACCTATCATAATTACAATTTGAATTTATATAGCCTGAACTTAGTACACGTTTAAGAAGACTTAATGATCTTACTGCCGAAGTATGTCTATCAACGGATATAATTTTAAAATCTCCATTTATTTTCACAATAACTGCTGTTTTATGACTTATGTAATTATCTCAGGAACACTTCAGACATTTGAGAGATCCAAAGGAGAAAAAGTATCTTATATACACCTTAAAAAATGAGGATATCAGATAATAACCTAAGTATTTTATTAGCACCAGGCTTCGTTTATCTTTTTTGGGTGGCACGCGCTATGAACAGTAAGTTGAAGCAGGAAGACAAAAAAAAAAAATGCCCTTGCTCCAAGGTTTTTACTTGGCCTTCAGCTTTTAGCCAGAAATCCCATTGGAGATTCAAGTTGATTTTTATTGTTAAAGGAATACTCATACTTCTAATCTTACATTCTACCAATAAGTGACTGAATGCTTTCTCTAAATACACCTCACAGCATTGCTTGAGAGCTGAAAGATCCAACACATATTAGCAATTGTTAGTAGTAATTTTAGGTACTTAATTATCCATTCACTGTTAATCACTTGGTGCATATTCTTCAGATTGTTTCTCTTTCTGTAATGTATTCTCATATATCAAAACACTCCAATGTATATACACATAAAATACATTTCTTTGCAAAATTGTGATTACCCTCTATGTAATATATTACCTTACCTGTTTTCCTTATTATGATATCTCTGGATTTTTATTTGCCATTTCATTTGGTTGAGCACATTTTCAAATGTTTATTGTATATTTACATAGTTCTTTGTGCTTTCTGTTGTTCTTATTTGCCAATTTCTCTATTTGTTAAGAGATCTTTATATACCAAGCATATTAACCCCATGTCTTCAATATAGGTCATAAATATTTTCCTACACCTCTTTTTGTGTGTGTATGTATGTATATATGTGTGTGTGTGTGTGTATATATATATATGCACTTATAAATTTATATGCTATTTATGCACAATTTGTATATGCTATATATAGAGAAAGCTATACCAAAGACATTAATATGTAGTTATATGTATATAAAGCCATATGTATATATACATGTATCACTATACACAAAACATTTCAAATTTTATAGTTTTTTTAATTTTAAAATGTAGTATAGTTCACTATTTAAGAGAAAATACAAACAATATACTTGAGGACATTGAAAGTCTATCCACATGATGGGATAGAAAAATATTGGGATGTTTGGTATTTCCAGGACTTGAGTCCCTGAAAAGTAATTCACATGATTTTTTCTCTGAGGAAAGTCACTTCTAACACTTGATATGAGTCATGGTAATAACAATGGTAGGATCAAGGGAGTTAAAAAATGTATAATACTTGGAATATAGTATTTCTAAAAGTTTTAATACCCTACCCCTTACTTCAGTTTTTCTATGTCAACAAACTGTGTTTCTGCCTGAATGACACAGCACCTCAGGGACTAGTCATTACCCATGACCCCCAACACCTAGGCCTCTTGGTACAGGGAGCAGGATTTCACCTACACCATCATTATTTTCATCATCAATAGAGTTGTTAAGTTAGTGAGGGCCACATCTTGGATTTGAACATGATGACATGAACAGTATGACATGGCTTTAGGGCCAGTACTCTTAACCACTGCACCACAGAACCTCTGTCCCAGAGATATTATGATCACCAGAATCAATGATTCTGATTCATAAATAAGCATTTATGTAGTCACTCAACATCCTTTGTGGCCTATGTGCTGTGAAATATCAAGATAACCACTGAACAAGGTCTAGGTCTGTGTGGAAGTTATGATGACCTCTGTAAAACTACATTAATGTATAAAGGAGAAGGGAAGCCTCACTGGAGATGTCAGAGTCTCCTTGAAGAGGAGCTGTACCCAGAACAATGGACAGGACTTAGGAGGCTGGATGGGTGGAAGGGAGAGGGAATCTAGTATGACTGGAGTGAAAACTGGGGTCCTCTCAGGTGAATAGACAGGGCTCAGAGATAACTGATTGGACACTACAGGGGTCTGAGGTCATCCTGGTGTAGGACCAATTGAAGAAGGAACACACTGGTTTCTACAGGATGCTACATAGTTCCTTTATGCCATGAATTGGCACAAATGTTAGAAGAAATGTGCCCACGTATCTGCCAGTCATTCATGGCAGCAGAGAAGAACCAGGAGCACCGAGAGTAGTAAAGATAAGTTGATGTTCAGTTTCCTAAACCTTCATTAGTAGGATTTCAAAGGAAATTGTTTACAGTTAATTGAACCTGTCCCTCTGAAAATTATATACTCCCCTTAAATTTTCTCTGACTCTAAGTCTCATGGACTCCTATCTACCAGCGAGTATTTGCCTGCATTCTGGAGTCATATTCTCACGCAGAGCACTCTCCTCATGTGTTAATACTTGCTCTTTACTTTCATTTGTTTTATCTCTGTATCCTACCAGAGATTATTCAGAGGCTTTTTCCCTCCTTTGTAGCCTCAACTCCTTTCATCAGCTCAGTACGTTGTATCACAACACAGACTGTTTTGACAAGCTTAGGCAAAATTTAACACTCCCTATCAATATCTTTTACATATTTCTTTTTTGCATGTATTATTTCTGCAGAGTTTAGATCTGACTACCAGATAGAACTGTGGCTGCTGGCCAAAGACATTGTGGAGATAATTCCCTGATGCCATAGACACATATCCATGAATGAGGGTTTTGCTACTTTTTCTAGGTATTCATTTTGCTATTATCCAGAGTTCTTGACCAAGCTCAATCTTGTTCTATTCACACAGAATTTGCTATTCAGATGCTAACAAGCCGTTTAGAAATGACGTTTTCAAACTGGAATGCCTGGGATAATATCTATCCATTCATTCATTTATCCCTGTGAAAAAATTAAGATTGTTTGACTGTTTTCATTGACAAGGCTATCAGGTTCTACTGGTGATTGTGAATCACTCCAAGAACTTGCCTCCTCTTGAAGACAGGAATCATTATCCTCTCACAAAACAAGAGAAGAGGTTGAAGACACCAAAACATTGAATAATTCTGTTTTTCTTCTTCTTTTTTTTTTTTTAAAAAAAGAAAAACTGTAGCTTTACAAAAAATGTCTCAAAAATTCCCATGGTCTGGAAAATGTATGTATGTGGTGGGACAAAATTAATATAGGAATCATAAAGAGCAATATTATTTCAAGTAATATGGGAAGAAAAAGTATTATGTTACTTTCTCCTTCCATGCTTTCCAAGGTCTTATTTATTTTGCCCAAAATACATTATGCATAGTTCTTTGGAATCTCTGCTTCAATGTGTAATCACACACGTGGCTGTGTACATAAATTATGTTTATAGTCTCTGAGGGTAAGTTAATATTGGGGATCTTGGGTGATGTATTAGTCCCGGGGAAAGGAGTGTGCAGAGAGTATGGAAGAGAGGATCATACAAAGAAGTTGAGGAGAAGTTTTGGCCAGCCATTATGGGAATGTGACACTGGGAAGTATCCTCTCTGAGGGGCCCTCTCTACAGTTTGAACTTATCAACAGATCTTGATGAGCAGAGATGGAAGCAGGTCATCCAGTATTGGTGTGGCCCCAATGGGGCAGCTTTCCTAGAAAGGAAATCTCTGTGGCTGGAGTAAGTCCTCTTCACAACCCTTTGAAGACAGAGAAATAGGGGCTGGCTAAGCCTTAGAGCTGATGTAGGCATTGTCCTGCTGCCTGGCACACAGCATGGCACATTTTTGTCTTTCAGCATGTGGCTATGAATGAATGAAGGTGACTGCTCAGTTTAGTCTGTGAGTGAGTATCCACATCCTCGTGGGATGTGGGCAGCTGCAAGTAGGCAGGGTCTGAGTACTTCTGTTCTCTGGGCCCTGGAGGCCATACACTCAAGAGGTAAACATCAGTATCATTCAAGAGATTTCAGCCATTCCTTCCCCATTGGAATACATAAACAGACCCCATAGGGTGATTCGAACTATTAGAACTAATAAACAAGTTCAACAGGGTGGTAATATGCAAGATAAATATGCAAACATAAATTCATTTCTATACACTTGTGATGAACACTCTGAAAATACAATTTATAAAACAATTCCATTTATAATACCATGAAGAATAAAACATTTGGAGATAAATTTAACCAATAATAGATAACTTGTATACTTAAAACTACAAAATATCATTGAAAGAAATAAAATGAAATCTAAACAAATGAGAGAAAATTTCCTGTTCTTGGATCTGAAGACAGAATATTATTAAGATGTCATTATGCCCCAATTTTATCTACAGATTCCACACAACCCGTATCAAAATACCACTTCACTTCTTTTCTGAAAACGACAAGTTCATTCTAAAATCCAAATAAAATGCATGGATTCAGAATAGCCAAAACAATCATGGAAAATAAAAAGTTGGAGAAATTCAATTTCCCAATTTTAAAACTTACTACAAAGCTACATGTATCACGATGGTGGTATTGGTAAAAAGATAGACATATAGATGTCTGTTGGAGTACAATTGAGAATCCAGAAATAAACCTATGTATTTATGGTTCTCTGATATGAGAAAAGAGTGCCAATACCATTGAGTGGAGGAAATTGGTGTGTTGTCTTCAAATGGTGTAGGGACAACTGACTGTCCACATGCAAATATACAAAAATTGGCCGGGTGCAGTAGCTCACGCCTGTAATCCCAGCACATTGGGAGGCCGAGATGGGTGGATTGTCTGAGGTCAGGAGTTGGAGGCCAGCCTGGCCAACATGGGGAAACCCCGTCTGTACTAAAAATACAAAAATTAATGGGGCGTGGTGGTGCGTGCCTGTAATCCCAGCTAGTCGGGAGGCTGAAGCAGGAGAATTGCTTGAACCCCGGAGGTGGAGATTGCAGTGAGCCCAGATTGTGCCACTGCACTCCAGCCTGGGCCACAGAGCAAGGCTCTGTCTCAAATATATATACATATATATAAATTAATTCAAAATGATCAAATATCTAAAAGTAAGAGATAAACTCTGAAAGTCTTAGAAGGAAACAAAAGTCGTCTTTGTGACTTTGAATTAAGAAATAGTTTATTTTTTATGACCACAAAAATATAAGTAACAAAATAAAAGGTACATAAATTGCATTCATCAAACTAAAAGCTTTTATGCTTCAAAGGATACCATCAAGGTGAAAAGGCAACCCACCGAATTGGAGAATATTTTTGCAAATCATATGTATTAAAAGGAAATTGTATATGGAATATATAAATAAACTCTTACAACTCAAAAGTTATAAGACAACTGAATTCAAAATGGACAAAGGAACTGGATAGACATTTTTCCAAAGAAGATATACAAATGGCCAATAAGCAGATGAAAAGATACTCAACATCATTAGCCATTAGGGAAATACAAATCAATACCACAATAAGATACAACTTCATACCCACTAGGATGTCTATAATAAAAATAGTAAGTGTTGGCAAGGATGTGGAGAAACTGCAAACTTCATAAAATGGTGCAGCCAAGTTTGAAAATGGTCTAGCAGGTATTCAAATTGTTAAACATAGCGTTATCATATAATCCAGCAATTCCACTTCTAATCATGTACACAGAAATGAAAACATATCCACACAAAAACTTGTGCATGAATTTTCATAGCAACATTATTCATAATAGCCAAAAATTTAAAACAAGCTGAATGTTCACCAACTTATGAACGGATAAAGGTGGTATATTCATACAATGGACTATCATTCAGCAATAAATGAAGTACTGATACATGCTCCAACATGGATGAATCTTGAAAACATGCTAACTTTAAGAACCCAGTCACAAATAACCACATATTTTATATAATTTCACTTATGTGAAATGTCCATAATAGGCAAATCTATACAGACAAAATGCATATTAGTGATTGCCTAGAGCTTAAAGGTATGGGGAGATTGGGGTGACAGTTAAGAGGAGTATGGTTTCTTTTAGAGGTGACTAAAATGTTGTAGAATTGGTTGTGGTGATTGATGCACAATTCTGTGAAGATACTAAAACCCATTGCATTATACATTTTAAATGGATGAGTTGTATGGTATGTGAGTTATATTGAAATGAATCTGTTAAAACATATTTGAAGAAATGATGTCCCCAAACATCCCAAATTGGATAAAAAACGCTAATCTAAATATCTAAGAAACTCAACTAACTGTAAATAGAATAAAGAGTATAGAATAAAGTGTAAGAGATGTTAGCACATCACAAACTGTTGAAAACCAGAGACAGCAAAACTGCAAGGCAGTGAGACAAAATGGAATCATCAAATACAAGAAAGTCACAATAATATTATAGCTGATTTGTCATCAGAAATAATGGAGGCCAGAAAACAAAGGGATGACTGTCAAGGCGCAAAAAGAAAGAAAAAAAGGTCAAGCCAAAATTGCATATCTATTAGGCTGGTGCAAAAGTAATTGCGTTTTTTTGCCATTAAAAGTAATGAATATTAAAAGTAAAAAACTGCAATTACTTTTGCACCAACCTAATAGTAAAACCAAACTTCAAAAGTGAGAGTGTGAAAAAAGATATTCCCAGGTAAACAAAGACTGAAAGAATTCATTGCTAGTAGCCCTGTCCTTACAAGAAAGACTAAGGAAATTTTTGCAGGCTAAAATGAAGTAACACCAAATGCTAATATGAACCTATACAATGAAATAATGAGCACTGGTAAAGATAATTACATAGGTAAATGTAACGGTATATATATGTATTATTTCTCTCTTCTTCTTAAAAAATTTTTCATTGATGCTAATAGATACATATAGCTTGAAAGTACATGTGATAGCAATACATTCATATAATTTGCAAAGATCAAATCAGTGTACTTGGGATATCCATCACCTTAAATATTTGTCTTTACATTAAAAACATTTGAATTACTTTCTTCTAACTATTTTGGAATGTACAATAGGTTATTAAAAACTATAGTTACCCTACTGATCAAACCCTAGGTCTTATTACATGTATCAAATCATGTATTTGCATCCATTGATCAACTTCTCTTCATCTCCCTTCCTTCCTATCCTTCCCTGTCTCTGGTAACCACCAATCTACTCTCTATCTTCATGAGATCATGTTTTAGCTTCCACATATGAGTGAGAACAATCAATGTGTTTTTCTGTGCTTGGCTTGTTTCACTTAGCATAATGACCTCCAGTTCCATCCATGTTTCTGGAAATGACAGTATTTCATTCTTTTTTTATGACTGAAGAATATTTCATTGGGTATACAAACCACATGTTTTAATCCATTCTTCCTTTGATAGGTACAAATGGCCAACAGGTATATAAAATGCTCAACATCTCTAATCATCAGAGAAATTAAAATAAAAACTACAATGAGATATCTCACTCTAGTTAAAATGTATTTTATCAAAAAAACAGATAATAACAGGTGCTGGTGATGATGTGGAGAAAGGAGAACCCTCACACATTGTTGGTGGGAATGTAAATTAGTGTAGCTACTATGGAGAACAGTATAGAAGTTCCTCAGATAACTAAAAATGAAAATTCCATATGATCCAGCAATTCCACTACTTGATATATCCAAAAGAAAGGAAATCAATATATCAAAAAGATATCTGCATTCCCATGTTTATTGCAGCACTATTCACAAGAGCCAAAATCTGGATTCAGCCTATTTCTTTCCTTTTAAATGACTTAACACACAATTGCATAAAATAATAATTATAAAGCTGTATTGATAGCTTTATAACATGAAAGACGTTATATTTATTACAATGATAACACAAAGGAAGGGGGAGTAATGGCACTATATTGGAAAAAAGAAGTGACAACAGATGGTAATTAGGATCTACAGGAAGAAATGAAGAGTAATGAAAAGAGTAAATGTGTAGGTTAATGTAAAAAAAGGTAAAGATAATTTTACTCTCAACTTCTTTACAGATGCAAGATTATATAGGGCAATCATTATAACACTATATTTTGGGGGCTTATAGTACATATCAATGTAATATATATGATAATAATAACACAAAGGAGGGGCAGAAGAATGGATATATATTGAAGCAAAGTTTTTATATTTTCCTGGAACTAAGTTAGTGTTAATTTAGACTTCTGTTTTCTGGTCTGACAGATAAAGAGCTTGAAGGTCATCACTCTTGTCCTTATAACAAGGAAAAGGGGTGAAGAAAACGGAAAAATCAACAACTTTTCTCGTATCCATCAGAGAATTTAGGTCACAGGACAAATGCTTGGCCCCAAAACTGGAGAGACAGGTGAATACAGACAGCTCATGCTCATGAATCAAAAGACATGGCAATATTCCCCAAATTGATTTACAGATCCAATACAATCCCTATCAAAATTTCAGCAGGTGTTTCTGGAAAAAAAAAAGAAAAGAAAATCTGACAAGCTGATACTAAAATTTATATGGCAGGGCAAAGGTCCCAAGATAGCCAAAACAATATTGAAAAAGAAGAGCAAAGTTGAAGGACTTACACTTCCTTATTTCAAAACTTACTATAATGCTATAGTTATGTCAGTATGGTACTGGCATAAGCACAGATATGTATATCAATGGGTCAGAATTGAAAGTTCACAAATAAACTTCTGCACTTATGGTCAATTAATTTTAATAATAGTGCCAGGACATTTAAAAATTATATATTTTTAAAATAAATGATGCTGGCATAATAGAAATTCCACATGTAAAAAGATAAACTTACACCCTTCTCTTGCAAATTATGCACAATAATGACCTCAAAATGGATCATAGACCTAAATGTACAAGCTAAAAGTATAAAACTTTTAGAATAAAATATAGGAGAAAATCTTTGTAACCTCGAGTTAAGCAAAGATTTCTTAGGAATAACAGCAAAAGCATAATCCATTTAAAAATGTGATAAATTGTACTTAATCAAAATGAAAAAATTTTGCACTTCAAAAATACTATTAAGGAAATGAAAGACATATCCCACATTGGGATAAAGTGTTTGCAAATCATATATCTAATGAAATATTGATAATATTAAAAGATTGTCTACAGCTGAATAACATGAAGGCAAATAATCAAAATAAAAAGGGCAAAAGATTTGAATAAGCATTTGATGAAAGAAGATATGGTGAAAAGATATTCAGTATCATTAAACATTAGGGAAATGCAAATTAAAACAAAAATGAGATTTAACTCCCTGCCCACTAAAATGGCTATAACCTAAAGACAGACAATAACAAATATGAGGTTATGGAGAAACTAGAAACTTTATATATTACTGGATGGAATACAAATTTGTTCAGCCACTTTGGAAAACAGCTTAAGAAGTAAAATGTAAAAAAAATTATTTGAAGAGACTTATCATATGCAGATATTAAAATACATAATTATTCCATAAATTATTCTGGGCAATTATTTTTAGGACGTGAGGACTTCTGTTTGTAACCTTTGGCTTATGACATTTCACTAAACACATACCAATTAAATTTAAGAGTTAAAATTTTATAATGTAATTAATAAATGTCTATGATTAAATAACAGTGAATATTATCAAATGTTTACAGGAACAAAAAATTTCTAAGATAAAAAGTGAAAAAAATCCACAAATGTAAATATTCTCATTTCTTTAAAATTATTCTCTAATGTCATAAATAGAAGCAAATTTAAGAGGCAAAAAAATGAGAAAAACAATAAAAATGATCAGCATAAACAGCTAATATAGACTGATAATTAAAACATGAAGTCTGCAGTAGAGAAAGGATATGAAAAAACAATTTACTAAAGATAAATTAGAACACGTTAACAAATGTGAATAACCTTAACTTCATTGGAAAGTTTTAAAAAATCCAAAGATAACTAGATACTAGTTTTATTATGAAGTTTTTTATACTTAAAAATAGAAATTTTGAAAAGATAAAAGTTAAATATAAATTTATTATATGTTCCAACAATACCACTATTAGGAATCTACCCAAGAAAAATGAAAACTTATGTCCACCCAAAGACTCTTACATGAATGTTTACAACAGCATAATTATGCTTCCACATTGGAAACAATCCAAATATCTATTAACTGGTAAATAAATAAGCAAATGTGGTATGTCACATAATGAAATACTATTCAGCGGTAAAAATATGTATACATGCTACAACATGAATGAACCTCAAGAACATGGTAAGTGAAACTAATCCAATCTTAAGCTAGGAGATGAAGAGAATGCAGAAAAATGAAACTAATAAAAAATGCCTCGGTTATCTATATATCTATATCTATATATACATTTTTTTTGAGACAGTCTCACTGTGTTGCTCAGGCTGGAGTGCAGTGGCACAATCTCTGCTCGCTGCAACCTCCACCTCCTGGGTTCCAGCAATTCTCCTGCCTCGGCCTCCCGAGTAGCTGGGATTACAAGCATGCACGACCATGCCCAGTTAATTTTTGTATTTTTAGTAGAGACGGGGTTTCCCCATGTTGGCCAGACTGGTCTCGAACTACTGGATTCAAGTGATCCACTCGCCTCGGCCTCCCGTACTGCTGGGATTACAGACTTGAGCCACCACGCCCAGCCAATCTCCTTATTTATGATCGAGATGGTCAGGCAGAGGTCAATACTCTCCAGTACAGGGGTCGATTGTTTCGCAATGAGCCATATAATGCTCCTAATTAGAAAGCGAAAGGCAGGGACAAGGCTCAGCTAAAAAAATAACAGGGAAAGCAGAGGAGGCCTGTGCGCGAACGACTCTGTCTGACAACTTTGAAGAGAGCAGTGAATCTCCCAACACGGAGGTTGAGATCTGAGAAGGGACAGACTGCCTGCTCAAGTGGGTCCCTGAC
>NW_012120543.1:164176-185647 GCF_000951035.1 Colobus angolensis palliatus
AAAGCGAAAGGAAAGCTTAGGAAGAGATTCTGTGTGGGAAACAAGTCGATATATAGGGAACATTGGCAGATTTTATTTATAATATATATTATAGGTATGTGGCTAATATATTACCTTTAATGGCAAAAACCACAATTACTTTTGTACCAACCTAATACTTGTATTCATAATTTCAATGGAGAGAATAAAAGATCATATGTATATTACTTACAAAAGAACCTTAAATTATAATCAAACATATGAAAATATATCCAAATGTCCTAGTGATTAAAGAAATGCAAATGAGAAAAATGATATAGAATTGACAATATCAAGATGCAGAGTAGTATGTGAATATACTTACATATGCATTATATATTTATAATAGATATAGATGTAGCTATAGATATGAATAAAATATAGATTTATAGATTTGTCATGAGCATACACATCAAACTGTTAATATTGGATATCTTGTGGTTGAATAGAGAGAGAGAAGAAAATGTGATATAGTTTCTTACTCAAAAAAATATTTGTTTTGGAAGGTATTTTGTAAAACAGATATAAATATTTTGTAATCATGGGAAGCAACTGAGACAGAATTTTGAAAGCATTGTATGTGCCTGATACGGGTAAAGTCTCTGGCATATAATGTTGGTTTTCAATGTAAATTTGAATAATCACTTTTCATTATCACCTGATCAATTTTCAAAGGTAAAATTGGTTGACTGTGTGTGTGTGCACATGCATACACACATGAATGTGCAATTCTTTCTGCTTTGTGTACTTCATGGCTGCGCTCTTGTAGTTTTTCCCTTGTTTGCTAAATCCAGGTCCTTGTCAATAAACATAAGCTTCTGTATAGGAGAAATCATACTTCCATAACAATTTTGAATTCCAGAACCTTTATGTCAAGACCTCCAATAAAAGTAAAACAGTCCTACTCAACATTGACAGATATTCCTGGGACCATCTGGAACACCTGGCAAAGGATATCTGTGGTGTATAGATTAACTCAAGAATAAAGGGGAAGGCTCTTCTGCTTTCTCCATTTCTCTTGGCTCCTGCTGCAGTGACCAGGAATGAGCTTAAACAACACAAATAAACAAAAATATTTTCTTTCACCTGTTTCAACATTCTACTTAATGACCCAAATATATGCTTGGGTAATCTCATCTCCTTGGTCTAAACAAAATGGTCCATATCTACAAACAGTTATTAATTGTTAAAACACTTGAAGAATGATTTGATTGTAAACATCTTAGGAGAAGGTGTGAGGAAGAACATCTTAAATTTACCTTAAACCGCATGGAGTGACTTTTTTATTTACATGTTCTGCTTCCTAAAAGAAGTCCTATCAGTGTCTTGTGTCTCCATTGACCAGTCTGATCACATTCCCCACGTGGAATTAGGCAGATATCACAGATATGTTCTGGTCACATTGCTCTCATTTTCTGGGGATGTGACTGAATAAAGTTCCCATAGGTCTTTCATAGATTCAAGGCATGTAGGTGCTTTTAGGTCCTTGAATCATTTGTCAAAACAGAAATCTTCTGAGACATCTCAAATCCCCCTTGTTCCTTGGTCTTATGTCTACACAGGCAGCCCTGTGCATATTGAAATTAATTGTTTCCAATAGACTGTCCTTTAGTACAGAGTTCAGCCACAGTCTTTGTCTCAGGCTTCCTCTGATTACCCAGTAGGCTTTCCGTTACAGGCCTCTGTTTATACCCAAGGATGGTCTCTATAAATTGAAACCTTGTGCCTTCTCACCATTTTTTTCCAGCTTCAGTACACTCATGGTGGTGCTAGACACCTTTTATTACAAGGAAAGTTATGACAGTTTTAAAAGGCCAATTTAATACAGATTTATGCCAATGCCACTTCAGAATTCCAATGTAAGCTATAAACTGACTGTTCTGTTTTATCATTTAATAGACACATGCAACAGTTTTGCCAATAACTTACTATCGGCAAACTATTAACTGATAACTTACTATTTCTTGTACGCAATGGTGCAGACATTTTGACTGAATTTTGCATATTCAGGGATTGTGAACCATTATTTTTCAACTTCGATGGAAATGTGCACTTCTTATGTTAAATATAAAGACAGAATAATAGATGAGAATGTTTATGAAAGAATAAAAATAAATGGTCCAAATATCCATCCCTCTTCTCACCTCCATCAGGTAACATATCATAGCACTCCAAAAGAGCACCAAAACTCATACAATATATAATAGTATGTACACTTCACTTGTTGTGTTTACATTTCCCTGTGGTCCCTGAGTGTTATGCTATTTATGTGAACATCACCTCATTTTCAGAAGAGAGGAGTAAAAAAACTAACATGTATTGAAGGCCTACTATGTGTCAAAATAAACTTTCTCTATTTTCTCCTTACTGTAATTCTGTTAGATATTATTCTTAATCTTTCTAGTGAGAGATAACTCATTTCTTTATATATATGTGTATATATGTGTGTACATATATATGTGTGTGTATATGTGTGTATATATATATATATGTAATCATTCACTGAGAACCTACTACAATACTGTACTGATGTAAGAGTCCTGGGTCTGGGGAAAAGAGGCTGCAGTTGTTAGAGTCTTAAGGCTAGAGGTGAATAGTCTGGTCAACAGGCACAAGCAGTTACCTGCACAGAAAACAAAAACAAAAGCAAGACCAGTTGTCCCTCAGTAGTCACCAGTTCAGAGAGATGTCTAGAGTGTTAATCTTCCATCAGGAACCAGTGAAGATCCAGAGGAAACCATATAGATCCAGAGGAAACCACAGACACTAGACTGTGGTAGTGAGTTAAGGCTGAAGACAGCGTTGCTGTAAGTGAGGCTTGGCTCTTTGCACTTGTGTAAAGCACTATTACACATGCCTGGGATTTCTACAGGAGAATCTTGTCATGAATGAAGTTTTCTAAAGTAAATTTCCACTTGGAAGTATATAATAAAGAGTCTAACTCTTTTTAAAAATATTTGCTGACAACTTTTAAGCCTCAGTCATGCATCTGCCCCACACCAGGTAAGCTTATAAGAAAGTCTAGGTGCTCTGTCCTTCAGCACCAGTAAGAGATTCAAACCATGCAAGCCCCTGATTGTGCACAGGAACTCTCACCCTGGCCCTACCCCTTAAACAACACACAAATCTCAAGTCAGTCTCCAATTCTTGGTCTCTCAAGCCGTTTTTAGACCAGCTTGGGAGGCCCACCGTGCCCTCCTGAGAAGGCTCATTATGTTAGTAATAAATCTTCTCATACCCTCTTGCTGTGTGTGTGGCATTATCAGTCTTGACATCTGAATCTGATTTTAGGTGGATTTCTATCCTGTTACTTCAGGTGGTTACAACAAAAGGGCATACTGGGAAGAGTATGATGTACTCATATATTTAGCACTAAGTTGAGGATAAGGAGAAAAATTTATGGCCTTATCTGAGCGGTGCCTCAAATTTGCTCAACATGTATTCCAGTGTGCAAAAAATATGTAGGGCCGTTGTCTCTTTAACTGGTTTGATCATCTTAATTGGCTCCACCTACATCTGTCTTTGCTTAGTTCAGCATTCTATGTCTGTCCTGTTGAGAATACTCACAGTATCTTAGGTTAACCTTCCCCTTCACCGAACCATGATGCTTTGGGTATATGGGTAGTTGTATTGTGGAGGCGGGGAGGAAAGGGGCAATGGTGCTGGAGAAAACAAAGGCTTCTAAAATTCAGGGGTTTTTCTCTGTATTTTCATTTGCTTCTTGCTAGAAGGTAAATACTCTAGGCTGATCTCTAGATTGGTGACTGATGATGTACAGCTAGTCCTGGTGGCTTTAGGAGGGTGACTGCCTGACATCCATAGCTTGGTCATGTGGGCCATGCCATTGTAGCCACTGGCCTTGTGGTCACTCATGACCGTGACCTCTTTGCTCTGACCTTTGTCATAGTAGGTAAGCAGTAAATGGGAACTTTATTAGGAGAGTGGATAGATAGATAGATAAGTAGATAGATAGTTAGAGATACATAGATACACAAACATATATGTACATATATTTATAAAATGATATTGCAATTCAAAAACACATGATAAGTACAAAGGATGGGTTTATTGTCAGTGAGGGGTGATTAAGGACATTACCTAATTACGATTATTGTAAGGAGAAAATGAGGTCATCTAATTAAGTGTTATGTATTCAAGCTTCTTAACAACCTTCTATAATGTTATGGGTATTATGGATTTATATGGGATTATACACAATGAGCTATATACATAATTCATAAACACAGATACATAGTCTGAAAAGCTTTTTGCAATCTTCTTTTTAAATTAAAAAATATATGATTAACATTACTTTAGGGATGTGATTTGCAAGCAGGGGTATCCAGTGTTATCAAAATATAATCTGTTACTTTTGCAGATTTCAAAATTCATTATTTATTCTAAATATAACCCCTAATACAATAGACATGTCTTTATAGAAGAAAATTACCATGTTATCTCCTTCCCATCCCATTCCCACAAGATGTCTATGCTTTTTTAAAAAAACTGAAAACATGTTTATTTCCCCTTCATTTTTTTAATTAAGCATTTTATTTTGAGATAATTGTAGATTCTGCAGTTGTTATCAATAATGCAGAGCAATCTCTTATGGCATTTACATAGGTTCCCTCAAAGTTAATATCTTGCAAAACTTTAATACATATTGCAAACAATGTATTGATATTGATAAAGATACAGAAGTTTCATCACTACAAGGGTCCCTTGTGTTGCCAAGATGTCCACTCTTGAAAACTAAGTTTATATTTCCCATATATATTTGTGTATAATATATGTATTTTTATTTGAAAGTTTTATCTATTAAAATATTGATAATAAAGTGTTCCATTTTAGTTTAGAACATACAAATACAAGTTGTTCCTAATATTTTTTCTCTATTTCTTGTGATTGATGCTTTTGATACCTTATTTAACAGGAAAATACTTTCTAATAGAGGAAAGTAAGAGGTATTACTGAAGAGCTGTAGAAACCATGAACAAAGCACTAGAAGTAAATATCTATTATTACTATGATTTTCAAACAATGAAATTCATATATGTATGTTAATATGTAAATATGTATTCTTTTTAATCTGTTGGATCTTATTATATGTATATTCTGAAATTTGATTTTTCATGTATTTATCTCTTGTTTTTATATATACTTTAAAATGTGTATATATTTGAATTAGTTTAATATTTCTTTGAAATATATAATAGCTGGCCATAGACATCACTCTTTCAGCTAAGTCAGATTTACTTATATGTCCAGTATATTAATCTTCTCTCACTAAAATACATTACAAATACTTTTCCAATTTTTCACTTGCCATTAATTTTTGGTTGTTTTGCAGAGGGGGTAGAATATATCTTTTGAACTTTAATAGTTTCAATTCAACGGAAAACAGTTAACTATAGAAATACTGTCCCTGGCACCAGTGTACATTTATCAATTTCTGATTCCCAGGCTATTATCATGAATAAAATTTAGTGACCCTGCTGACACTGCAAGGAAGTTGAGGATTTTGCCTCAATTGTGCATGAAATTATGGAGCCTGCGATCAAGTTTGGAAGGGAAAGAAAGTGCTAGAAGGTCTGAAAGTGGGAGAAAATTAGAGAGATCAAGGAATGGGAGGTTAGTGAGAGAGACAGAGAGCATTAATACTTAAATAAAATGTGAAAAACCATAGGAACATAATTAATCTTGTAAATTAATATATGTCTCGCTGGAAACCTTCATTTCATTCTATGTTCTTTCTTGTCTCTGCTGCTCCACCCTATAGTTGAACATCAAATCCACAGTTTTCTTATTGTGTCTAAAAATGGAGAGAGTGTACATAGGAACTAAAGATTGGAGTAAGAAAAGGGGTGTTCCAAGAGCACATCTATCCATGACCAGAGGAAAATGGTTGAGTCATTTCCCTTTTGCTGACTTCAGGTCTAACTATATTTTTACATTGAGTATGGATCTATGTTAGAGTTGAGGGTGGCACAGGTGAGTGACTGCATACCAAAATCCTGAGTTGTATTAACTATGTTACTCCTCTGGGCCTAATTTTTATCTTCTTTTAAATGAGAATAGGACTAATGCTCATGCAACATGATGTTTTGGAGATTAAAATAAAAGACTGGTGGTTAAATGAGTGTGCAGCTATTCCATACTCAAGACTTTGAGGCCCCACTGTCTAGTTTCACATCTCAATTCTGCTACTTAGAAACTGTGACTTTGGGTATACAGTCGTATGCGACGAAGAAGACCTTAGGGTTAGCATTTGCTCGGGAGCATGAGACCACAAGGAATTGTGGGAACTGGCAGGAGGATGAGAGACTGGAAGACCACAGGGTCTGAGCTGGCTAGAAAAGGAGGTCAAGGCTGTGGAAGCCTGATGATGTACAGAGAGGAAGTAGAGAGGCCATGTGATGGGCTCCATGATTCCTGCACACAAAGGAACCCAGGCAGCTCTGAGCTCTGAGTGCTTGAACAGACACTGTGGTTGATAAGTAACATGTGAGACCATCTGTAGTCCCCACGATGAGGCTGAGAAGTGCACAGTGTGGTCTCTGCTCCCTAGGTGAGAGGACCAAGGCTTAGAGAGGTACAGGAGCTTGTCTTTGGCTATTTAGGCACTACAGGGAAGAACAAAGTTGGCATTATTCTTTATGTGATTGCAACTATCCCCTTAGTTCCTAGTTTTAAGAGATTAACACTCCAACATATGGCTCCTGAATGTACATGTACATAAAGAATTGAAAAGTGGCAAGTGGTAGGAAAGTGGCAACTGATAGGAAATAAGATATGCCAAACATGAAAGTGGAGGCATAATTTGTAAACTGGTGGTACCTCTCCTATGTAACAATCTATAGGGTTGTGACTTGAAAACGTCGTACCACTATTATTTTAATTTCAAAAAGTGTGCCTGCTGATTGTCTATCGTGCAAGTATTACAGAAGTGTGGAACATAAATTGTGCAAATGTCCCATTCAACTCTTGCCTGCAATTCGGAACTGCTAAATGCCAGTTGTTGAGAAAGTTCCTACCGAAATGACCATAACCTGAGATTCTGTGCTGCTGCTGTTTGCTTAGAAGTGAAAACAAGTGGCTAAACCCATTCAAGAACATGGACATGGAGCACCCGGTGTAAGCTCTCTGAGGAATGAGCTGGGCGGATGGGCTGAGTCTTCCCTCCCCCTGCAGATGCTAACCTGAGACTCCTCCTGGCATAGTGCAGCTTTGGGAAAGGGAGGGGTCAGGACAGTGGATGGAAGCCCCCGTTGTGCCAGGTAACATGCCCGCTTCTGTTGGGCTCCAGGTTGAGCATCTGACAGAGTCCCACTCTCTCTCACGGCCAAGACCCATCTCTGGAAGGAGCATGTGCCCTTTCTCATCAGGATTTACTGACAAATTACCTATGAATGCAAGCCTGATTGATGTATCTCCTACAACCAGCCAGGGATGAACAGGGATGCAGGGTCTTTCAGTCCTGGCCCTGCTGGCTCATGGTTGGGGCAGGGGAAGAGCAATCCAGGACATGCAGTGTACAATGTGTAACATCACTCTTTATTATGAAAATAAATGGTGATTATGAGTGGGGCGAATACACAGAACAACTGGTTCTTCAAGTGGTTATGTTACCTCGCCTGCAAGTTAACTTTGGCTTTCTGGTGAGCCAGGCCGCCAACCCCAATCCTGGGCATGGCCTTAGGCTGGTAAAAAGAGGAAACAAAGAGGATGTGAATGAAGACAAAGAAGACGTCAAAGGGCTCCTTTTAGGGAATTTGCTTGAAGGCCTCCACTGGGATCTTGCTCTCGGTCTAGAGGAACTAAAGAAAAGGAGTTGGGACATCCAAAGAGCCAGATGCTCTGGGTTCCATACCCAGACCACCTGGCCTCAATTTTCTGGCCTTTTTGAAATATAGGAAACATCCACGTTTTACCCACTTGATTCCCAGATCTCACCTGGAGCATAGTGAAAACCTGGTCAGCTTTGGTGTAGTTCTACTCACTGTCCTGAAGGCACCTGGGGTGGGAGAAGAACAGGTGATCTCCGACACACTGACTATGCAATGCCACCCCTTAATCTATGCTACTTTTTGCTGGGACACATGTACCAATATGAGCACTATTGTAACAATGAATAAAGGCCTACGGAAAACCAAAATGCCTGTCGCTGACATTCTTGCCCACTAGAATACAAAGCAGAAAAATCGGGTTGTTCAAATGAACAAGGGCTTAATACATATTGACAAAAAAAAGATGTTCAAGAAATAATAAATAGAAATTCAAAACTAAAAATTATCCTCTAATTTTAAAATTGTGGTATAAGACAGGATTCACCATTTTAAGGTGTACAATTCAGTGATTTTTCTGGTATATTTACAAGATTGTGTAACCATTACAATTTTATCTACCCAAAACATTTCCACCACCTTAAAAAAAATACTCCTTACCTGTTAGCAGTCACTCCTCATTCCCCTTTTTGCCCAGACCCTGGTTACTATTCATCTGTTTTCTGTCTCTATGGATTTGCCTATTTGGGGCATTTTATATAAACGACCTCATACAATATATCGTCTTTTGTGATTGGCTGTTTTCACTTAGCATAATATTTTCAAGGGTCATCCATGTTATAGCATGTATCACAACTTCATTCTATTTTATCGCCAAGTAATATTTCATTATATAGTTATATCACATTTGATTTATCTTCATAAATTGATGAATATTTGGATTGTTTCCACTTTTTGACTATTATGAATAATGCTGCAATAAACACTCATTTTCAAGTTTTTGTGTGAACACAAGTTTTCATCACTCTTTGTGTAATTGCTGTGTCATATAGTAATTCCATATTTACCATTTTGAAGAACTGCTAAACTATTTTCCATAGTGGCTGCATCATTTTCCATTCTTACCAGCAATGTATGAGGGTTCCAATTTATCCATAGCTTTGTCAACATTAAAAAAATTTTTTTAATTGACATAATTGTACATATTTATGGGGTACATAATGATGCTTTGATACATGCAATGTACAGTGAGCAGATGAATGTAACTAGCACATCCATCATCTTAAATATTTATCTTTGTGTTGGGAATGTTTAATATTCTCCTTCTAGTTATTTGAAACTACATATTATTGTTAGCTATAGTCATCCCACAATGCTGTTAAACACTAGAACTTATTCCTCCTGTGTAGCTGTAATTTTGTATCTTTTAACACAGCTCTCCCTATTGCTTTCCTCCTATCAACACTTGTTATTTCAATTTCAAAAACTGGTAGCCATCCTGCTGTGTGTGAAGTGATACCTCAGTGTGGTTTAGATTTTAAACTGGGTTATTTTCATTTTTATGGTTGAGTTCCAAGAGTTCTTTATACATTCTGAATACAAGTCCCTTATCAGATATATAATAATGCACATATTTTCTGATTCTTGGGTTGTCTTTTCACTTTATTGATAGTGCCTTTTGATGCAAAACAAGTTTTAAATTTTGAAAAATCCACTTTATCTAATTTTGTGTGTATATGTGTGTTTTGTTATATGTCAGAAACCATTGTCTAATTCAAGGTCACAAAGATTCACTCTTTTGTTTCCTTCTAAGATTTCTATAGTTTTAGCTCTAACTTTTAGGCCTTTGGCTATTCTGATTTATTATTGTATATGGCATATGACGGGGTACAAATTCATTGTTTGTGAGTGGATATCCAGTTGTGCCTGCACCAGTTGTTGAAAAGGCTATTCTTTCTTTACCCATTGACTTTTTTTCTTGGCACTCTGGTAGAAAAACAATTGACCATAAAGGTAAGGATTCTGGTTTATTTTGGACTCTCATTTTATTACATTGATCTATACGTCTATTCTTAGGTCTGTATCACTCAGTATGGATTGATTACTGTAGCTTTGTAGTAAGACTGCAGTAACTTTGTAGTGGGTCCTCCAACTTTGTTCTTTTTCAAAATTATTTTTTATTCTGCATTCATTGTATTTTCATTTAAATGTTAGGGTTAACCTCTTAATTTCTACAAAGAAGCCAGCTGGGATTTTGATATGGATTGCATTTGCATTGAATCTATATATAAATTTGGGGAGTATTGACATTTTAACAATATTAATTCTTCCAATCCAGGGACATGGGATATCATCCCATTTATTTAGGTCTTCCTTAATTTCTTTCTATAATCTATTGCAGATTTCGAAGTAAATGTTTTGGATTTTTTTGTTGTTAAATTTGTTCCTATGTTATTTTTATGCTTTTGTACATGGAATTGTTTTCTTAATTGTATTTGCTTATTGTTCATTACAGGTATATAATAATACAATTGGTTTTTGTATATCGATTTTGTATCCTGAAACAATGCAGAACTTGTTTATTAATTTTAACAAGCTTTTAAGTGGTTTCCATAGGATTTTATATATACAAGATCATGTCATGTGATCTGAACTCTATATTGTTTAAAAATTAATTTCATTATCACAGTTAATGTATATACTTTATGAGCCCACTCATTTTTGGAAACACAACATCTAAATAGTTATTTTTACAAATTAACTGAAAGTTTCCGTTTTTCACTCCCCACTCTTCCCAGCTCACATCTATCCTGAAAGACTCCCAGCACTCACTTCTGAGACTGCTCAAGTTTCATCCCAGACTCAATGGAGACAGTCTCCACCGTTTCCTGCTGCTCCTGGGAGAGGGTAGGCAAGGAGCTGGAGGAGGGTGCAGGCATTGGGATGGAGAAGGCACTCTGGGTCTCCTTCATGCTGGCATTCCTCACAATCAGCTTGTCATTCACAATATACAGACTGAAGGAAAGATAAGCTCTCAGACAACTGGAAAAATGGACAACCCCACACTTTCAACAATAATCCTACTTCCACTGCCACTGAGGAACCAGATTCCTTCCAAGCCCCTACTCTGCCCACCTTTCAGATTCCTTGGCTGGTAGGCTTTACCCCTGCTGCAGAGTCCACCTTCGGAGAGATTGTCTACCAGTTTCCTTAGATTTGTAGATTTAACCCCAATGCATTTACACTTTACAAAAGAAGTAGACATCCCATTTTCAGAAAAGGACTGTTTCATAGAGAAATCTTATAACTGGACAAAAAGATACACAGCTAATTAGCAAGTATTGTGGCCAAAAAGAGAATCAGGTATTCTCATAATCTAGACCTCTTCTTGGATCTACCAGTTGGCTTTCCATGGTACTGAGAACATCCTGAGGACTGCACCACCACATTACCACACCATTGGCTCCAGAACAGAATGGGTACTCCCACCCACAACACAGCACTTACTTGGAATTGCTGATAGAAGTCAAGATGAAAGTTCGGGTGAAGGCAAGAACAGAACCCGGAGATTCTCCTTCCACTTTAAAGACAACAAACAATGATACTTCCTTACAGTTGCATATGCTTTACAAATTCATACAGGGTTCTCCAGTCAAGGAGATAATCTTTTTGTACCCTGAAGGGAGCCAGGCTGGGACAACTTTTCAGTGAGAGTCAGGAGGGGTTTCAGGGACTGAGAGGGCAACATTAGGAACAACTGGCTCCCAGGGATAGAACTCCCTAACATGTGTCAGGTCTCTTGACAAACATAAGTTCGCTTGATTCATTTTACACGGTTGCTCAGGAGATGAGCTTACCAACCCCATTTTGCAAATGAGGAAACTGAGGGGTTAGGTAACAGGACAATGTCCCAAGTTCGCAAAGTAACAACCTGGGATGAGAACCATCAAACTCTACAGACTGTCCCTAACGCCTGAGCGGTGCAGGTGCAGACAGGTATGGATGTCAGGAAGTAATGATGTTTGGGAACAAAACTGGGGGAGAGGAAGAACACAAAGGGAAGGGAACAAAAAGGAAAGAACACAAAGATAACAGAAAGTTGCCAGGAGAGGAACACAAATGGAGAGGAAGAATGCAAGGGGAGGGGAGAAGAGCAACCTGGGAAGCTGAGAGCGTTATTGGAGTAAGCCCAGCCTGGGGAAGGGAGTAATGAGTCATCTGGAGAGAAGAATCTATAGACACTCACCTTCCTTAAATACTCCATTGACAGAAAAGAAGAGCATCCTTTCCTGAAAGGGAAGAAGAAAAAACTAGAGCCTTCATGATCCTCCTACCCACCTACCTACTTCCTATCTACTCCAGCTCTCTGGGCCTGACTGAGGGAGGAAGCAGGTGCTCACCGTCTGGATGCACAAATCTACCACATAGGAGTTAAGGTCATGCTGAGTTCTGGGCAATACACTGAGGGAGTCCACAATCTCATGTTTTGTGTGCTTCAGCAACTGAACCCTCAGGCCTGTGTGAGAAAGAGAAGCATTGAGGGCTGCCACACCCTGTACCCTGTACCTTATTATTGACTTTCCACCCCATTTCCCATGCTGATCTTCCCCCATCACACACTCACGAGGGTCCTTGATATTCTTTATATTCCTGCTATCCTTGAAGTATTTTTCCAAGCTGCTCCTAGAAGAAGAGGAGGGACAGGAGTGGGTGGTCCGGGTAGTGCAGACATTTCCAGGAACTGGCCTTTTTGGGGGAGCCACATGGCCCCAGACCAGAGGCAGAGCTGTGACACTTACGATTCTGGGTCCTCAGGGTTGAGGGTAGTGGTCAGGGAGAAGCAGGCCTTGTCATGGTAAACACTGAGGAGACCCTTTCGATCTTCAGAGTCATAGATCAAGTAATACCTGTGAAAGAGCAGTGGGGATAGGCTATCTCTGTGGCCTGGGCCCCCAAATGAAACTTGAAGACTTCCTAAATCCATGAGTAGACATTTGCTTGGGTGGCCTGTCTTGTCTCAGCCTTCCACTGCTTTAGGATTCTGGGGAACTTACTGAAGCAGGAACTGAAGTACCAGACTCTTTATGGTCTCAGATCCTTTATAGCTTTCCTGGAATGAAAAGACATCTTGAAACTATGTGGTTTAAAAAACATCCGTTACAATATCTCAAATCTGGTCCCTCCTTACCTTACAAGGTTTTATTATCTCAGGGGCTTCAGTGCCAATTATAATTGGAGATCCTAACTCCTGGCCATCCTGAGCAAGGAAAGAGGCAGTCAGCAGTGCATACCAGGGAGGTAAAGCTGGATGAGCAAGGAGATGAACAGGCCCAGATGGAAAAAGGGTTAGAGGTGAGGCGTGAAATGGCCCTCTCAAAATTCTATCAGCAAGACAACAGTTGGAGTCTTCAACAGTGGGTCTTGGAAGCATCTATATTATTAGATGCAACTTTTGTGTGAATTAGTGAGTGTGAATGCTTGTGTGTATTCAAGGACATTTTATTCCAGGGAGAATATTCTTGTCTTTTTCAGGAATCTATGCCTCTAAAGTGGATGAGGGTTGGATACAAACATGTAATCTAGGCAAGAGCCAAAGGACTTGAGGGCAGGCATGGAGGTCATGTACTTGAGTAAGAGGAGACAATGATGACAGTGAATACTTACCAGGCGTAACAACTTGGGGAAATATTCCCGGATGGTACTGTCCATAACAAAAAATAGAATGAAGTGATTGACAATTCAGAGTTGCACAGCCTCTCTCCCTCTACCTCTACCTCTCCCTCCCCCTCTGCCTCCCCCTCTCACTCTCCTCCCTCTCCTTCCTCCTGGTTAGCTTCCACCTAGACTGCCCCGACTCTCTTCTCCAGTGCCACAAGAAGCAGCATTGGGAGCTCCAGGGTTTCTTCCCCCTCCCTCCCTCCCCTTTGTCCAAATCCTGACAGAAGGCTCCGCAGGGAGCAGGAAATGGAGTGGGAGTGCAGGGCTCTGCTACCCCACTGGCTGTCCATCAGTCCGCCTGGCCTGGCCCTGGCCAAGACCAGGTCAGCCCTTAGGGATGCCCAGGATGCTGGGATAGGTAGGTGAGTGAGGCTGGGCTCAGGAGACAGGAAGGGTAAGGCAGGGGGATGACAACAGAAATGGGGTGAAGGTAGGGGAGGGAGAGACAGGTGAGACATAGGAGAGGAGAGACAAGGGAGAAACAGGATGCAAAGTAAAGGGAAGAGAAAGATGTTCTACTGTGGAGGTGGAGTTCAGGGAGGTATAGAGGAGAAAAGGGCTCCCCTGCTGCAGCCCTTTCTCTCATCGCCCCCAGCTGGCCCTGGGGACTGAGGCAGGAAGGGAAAACATGCACCTGTTGGGCTGGGGCCCACTGGATGCGGCTGGAGCCTTTCTCACCTGTGTGAGCTCAGTCTGAGCTGAGCATGGGAAACAGAGCAGCCACAGGGACAAGAGACCTTCTCCCAGGAGGAGTGAAGGGTCAGGCCCCAGCTCAGCATGGGATTCAGAGTCTGGGAACCCACTCTCCCAACCACTGCATTCTCTTCTGATGGTCCCTGACTCCTGTGCCCCTCTGTGCTGGCACCTTGATTGAGAAATGCTACCCGTCTCGGGCTACCCAGGACTCCTCTGAGGGCCCAGGCAGGACAATGTGAGGTGTGGAGGGAAGGAGAGGCAGTGCCCTGAGAGGCCTGTCCTTCTGTCTCCTCAACCTCCTCGGCCCTCTGCCTTCCACTTCTGCCTCAGGAATGTGGCCCGCTTCTGGTCCCTTGACTCAGGAAACCCAGGTTTCTCCTCAAGGAAGGCCCAGTTCCTGGCATTGGGCCAGAGGAAGAGATGGCATGACAGCAGCCACCCAGGGCCTCGGCCCTCAGTATGAAACAGGGAAGCCCCAATGTCAGCCCAGGACAGGTGGCGGGACACTTTTGGAGCAAGAGGAGAACCCCTCTTGGGACAGGGGAGGGAAGCCCCATCTCAGCATGGAGGCAGGAAGGCCTATCTCAGTATGAGGCCCTGGACTAAAGGAGTCTTCTTGGTCCAGGGCACCAGCATCTCAACACTGCTGGTCCTGGGGAGGTGGGGGAGTCCCGCTTCCTGGAGCACACTCACGGAGGGCACACTGGAGGAAGTTGGGTAGAGACAGGCGGGAAACACACCCCAGAGCAGGTGAAAAGGGGAGCATGTCAGAGGAAGGAAAGGAGACCTCTAAGCACAGATGAGTGAGTGACACAGAGAAAGGAGTGTGTGTGTGTGTGTGTGTGTGTGTGTGTGTGTATGTGTAGGAGGGGAGGTTTGTGGTCCTCCCAGAGGACCAAGGCCGCTCCTTCCTGCAGAAGGGCACTTTCAGACACAGGGAAGCCCCAATGTCAGGGAGCAAAGGTGCCCAGGAAGGGCGATAGGGGTTGCCACTGACCTTACATAGGCGGACTGGTCAGAGAAGGTGCTGCACAAGGGGTTCCCTTCTAGCCATAGCTCTTCGAGCTTCAGCCCTTTCACCTTGTCCAACTCCCACGCTGACTTCAGCTAAGAAAGATGGGGAGGAAACTGGAGAAGGAGGGCCAGGGAAAGAGAGACACCTGCAACCCTGGGTCCCGAATTCCCCCAGCCCTCACAGTCACCCACAGGTACCTCTGCCTGCTTGTTGCCATTATCCTGGTGTGTACTGCCATCCACCCTCCATCCAAAGTTGATCTGGCTCCCCCTTCTTACCTTATTTTTGGAGAGGTTCAGGGTCTTGACTTTGGGAGCCTTCTCTATAATGTCAAGCAGGCCATCCAGCTGGTGCAGTTTGTTGTCACACAAGTTCAAAGATAATAGCTATCAGGTAAGAACAGTTAGAATGATGGATACTATCTCGAGGCTTGGAGACAAATCTGCCTTTCACCCCATCTCTTCCACCCCTCTAATTAAATACTAGCACTGGGCCTAAGGCCTCACCTCAGGGAAATTCCTTTCAATGATCTTCAGAGTGGCAGCCATGCAGTTTCTTCGATTCAGGATTATATCAATATGATGTTTCACCAAGTCTCCAGGAAGCCAAGAGAGGGGAATCAGAAGGCTGTGAGGGGCCTGACTGGACCAGCACCAGCACCAACCCCTCCCAAAGTTGCCATCCATATAAATCTCCCTCCCAGGCAGACTGTTCTGCCCCTACTTGCCCTAGAATTGCTGCTGTCAGCCATACCTGGGTCAAAGCGGAGCCTCTGGAGATCAAGAGCTTGCTGGGAGACATCATATCGTTTGTTCAGGGTCAGCTGCAGAGACAGAGACGAAGAAAGCAGCTCTGAGGCTCTGGTGGTGTGGTGGTCATGACAGGGAAGTACAGGTGTAGGGGAAGAAGAGGTGCCTTGAGTCTGTATTACCTTCAGCTGTGCCATCTCTTTTGGTTTCAACATTTTCTGCATAGACTGGGGTTTAGCAGAAAGATTGACAAAAACAAATACCTGCAAGAAGGTAAGGCAAGGTAAGCACCAGGACCTCTAATCTCAAAAAGACAAAGACTAGCCCCTGGCCTGTCCTCCTTTCCAGAGACTACATATAGGGAGTGTTGTTGACATATACCTTTTGGTTTTTCTCATCATGAATCTTGCAGTTGACGTTCTTTAATGCACAGGCAGCACTAGCATCCTGAACAAAGAAGTGGGCCTGATTTTTGTTGTAGTGGAACTACAGGGAATAAAGGCAAGAGCAATAGTGTCAGAGATCAGTGGCTCCTGCTGAGTCAGGCGTCTCCCCTTCCCTTGTGCCCACTCATCTGGCTTCACCATCTTCTCTTACAGCGACTGGAGTGAAGGGGACATTGCAATGGCTCTGGATTGAATTCACTATCCAAGTCTTATCATACTTTATCCCACAGGGAATCTAATGGTGAGAAGAAGGGATAGGATAGAAGAGAGACAACATGGAATTAAGTCTGGAAAATAACCCAACTAAGTGTTTTATTCTAACCTTCTAATGGAGCTTTAAAAGACTTCTAAGATAGGGACCATTAACATGATTTCAACTTTTTTTTTTTTTTTTTTTTGCCAGACATGGATTTCCTAGTTGTCCTTTTCTTTCTATTCCAAATGTACCTCCCAGATAATAAAATTCAGATGTTCTAAATTATCCTTTTTTTTTAAGGTGCTAGGAGATTCTACCTATTGAAGATCCAGCCTGCACCTCTGACAAGAACTCCAGAAACTCAACACTGCTACACTTAGCTTGAGCCATGAGGCATCTTGTGGAGAGCTGCTCCATCTTCTTGGCAGTAGTTTCCACCTTTGCTTTTAGACAACCTCTTGCAGTCAGCCTGTTCCCTTTACATTGTTTTTCTGAACCTGTGCTTAGATGTTAACTTCCCCCATCCTCAGAAAAATATCTAGTATTTCTACGTGTAATTAACACAACTCTCCCTAACCCACCTTTCCTGCACAGCTTTTGCATTTTCTCAGGACACTCACTGTGACCTTGAACCAGGTCTCCAGGTCTCCATTCTGTGTGTTCTTCTCCACTTCTCTCTCTGGAGGAA
The DNA here is from genome assembly GCF_000951035.1 of Colobus angolensis palliatus. Taxonomy (NCBI): domain Eukaryota; kingdom Metazoa; phylum Chordata; class Mammalia; order Primates; family Cercopithecidae; genus Colobus; species Colobus angolensis. The sequence goes on from NW_012120543.1 coordinate 181,487, forward strand.
TTCTATCTTGGTATTCACTATGGCATTTCACACTCCTACTATTGGGTTGTGAGGTAGAGGGGTTGCTGTAGGGAAATGGATAAAAAGATATGTCTATAAATGTATAGAAATGCATAGAAATGTGACACAGTTTTTCATACACCCTCAACTCACTTAAAACCAGGTCTGCAATTAGGATTTCTCAGCCATTACTTCACTTCTAGCATTCTTCAGTTTTTCAAGGAGAGGAAAAAAAAAACTACAGAGAGTGAAAGAATTACAAAGTCTCAGGGGCTGCTATGTGCAAACCAGCCTGCCTGGTCACTTACTTTCTTATTTGGGAGTCCTCCTGGACATTCCCCACCTCTACATTTTCATCTTCCTTCTGAAGGTGGGGAGGTGGGAGCTCATACCCATCATGTTCATCATGAAAGTTCTCCTTTCCAAAATTCCCCTGGGAAGAATCTCCACCTTTATTTTCTCCTTGAGGAGAGCTGCTACCATCACTGTGTTCTGAAATTAGGAACAAAAATAAAAGTTCGAAGACAAATCAGTGGTCATATACCATGTACCATTTCTTGGCCTAACATAATAGTAAGGCAAGCAAAGTGCCAACCTGCCCTAATAGAGCAGTCACACAAACCCCAGAAAGCAAACTCCTCTACCTGTCCAGATAGGAGAACCTTTTCTCACAGATGACATAATTAGGGAAGAGATCTTAAAGGAGGAGGTAACCGTGTGGAACTATTTGGAAAATGGAGCAGGATTTATAGAGAACAGAGTGTGAATGTTCATGGATTAGACTGGACATCAACCAAACCCCAAGAAGAATCCAAATGTTGCCTTCTGTTATGCCATTGTAGTCTAACAACCTCACCAAAACCTGATAGACAACCTCTCTCACACTTCCCAAATGCAATCAGCCACTAAATTGATTTTATTAACAATCAGCAAGCTGTACTGTCTTTTCTAGTGCAAGCTTTCATGACAGGATGGATTGATCCATCATCCTGCTAAACTGTCTCTCTGCCTCCAGCCTTGCCCTCAACAATACTCTTTTGGAAATACACAGAGTAAACTTTCTTTTTGCTGAGCCTAAAATGCCTTTCAGCTGAGAAGACAATGCTTCTAACCTCCACTCTTCTATAACAAGGAGCTGAACAATGATCAGAAATGGTAGGTGTCAACTATAATTTCCAAGTGTTTAGCGATTTTTCTGTCATCAGAGAGAATACTCTGTATGACTTTCATTCTTTTAAATTTATTGAGGTTTGTTTGATGGCCCAGGACATGGTCTATCATGAATGTTACAAGATATGTGGAAAAATAGTGTACTCTGCTGTTGTTGGATAAAATGTTCTATATATGTCATGTAGATCTGGTTATTGTATTGATTATACTATTCAGATCTTCTATAACCTTGTAGATTTTCTATATAGTAATTCTATCAGTTGCTAAGAGTGGGATGTTGAAGGCCCCAGTGATAACTGTGGACTCGGCTATTTCAGCTCCATCAGTTTTTCTTTCATGTATTTTGAGCCTCTGCTGTTTGGGTGTGTACACAGGTAGGATCATTCTGTCTTCCTGGTGGATTGATCCTTTTATCATTATGTAATATTCTTTTTGTTTCTATTGGTTTTCTTTGCTAGCAAGTCTACTTTATCATATAATTGTGGACTCAGGAATGCTTATAAAGTATTTCAGTTATATTTCACACTGTATTTACTCCTAGGAATTTCCTTGTTCACCCTCCGTATTCCTCACCAACATGTTCAATTCACCATGTGGCAAGATTTGGAAGTTTAATTTACATCTACAAGATAGTATCAATTATCTTTCCCATAAGCGTATTCACGAACGATATTTTATTTTTATCACATTCAACTGAAACAATGGTAATGCTAGTGGTTTTGGAGGTGGGGATTAAGGAAATTAGACTATCTGAAGCCAGCTTCCTTTTAGCATCTAAATTTAAGGTTCTCTAGGTTTGTATTTTATATATATATATATATATATATATATATATATGTGTGTGTGTGTGTATATATATATATATTGTTTTTTGGTTTTTGGTTTTTTTTTTTTGAGACAGGGTCTCACACTGTCACCTAGGCTGGAGTGCAGAGGCATGACCTTGGCTCACTACAACCTCCACCCCTTGAGCTCCACTGAATCCTCCCACCTCGGCTTCCCAAGTAGCTGAGACCACAGGTGCACACCGCCATGCCAGGCTATTTTTTTTTTTAAATTTTTGGTAAACATGGGGTCTCACCATGTTGCCCAGGCTGGTTTCAACCTCCTGAGCTCAAGAAATTTGCCTGCCTTGGTCTCCCAAAGTGTGGGATTATAGACATGAGCCACTGTGCCCATCCATAAGTTTGTATTTTATATGTATTATATATTAATTACTCCATGTTATCTCAGGACATACTTGCGAGTAAACATTCTATTCAGTCCTGATCACTTTACAATATACTTATTATGACCAGGCCTCAGATGAACTCCTCTGAAAAGTTATTGCTTTCACCGTGTGACCCATGGTCAAGATAGTCTTGTTACTCACAACCTTTGGAACTTTCCCTGTATGGCCCTGGAAGTGAAATTAAATATGGGTTAGAGCATTTGATCCAGAAATGTTCAGTCCCCAAAATTTGATGATAGCTTGGAGTGCTCTCTTTTTCTCATATTTCACATCCAATTGATCAGGAAAGTCTCCTGACTCTACCTTTAAAATATATCTAGAGTCTGACCCCTTTTCATTCCCTCCATTGCTACTACCCTGGCGAGGTCACCAACATCTATTTCCTGGATTACACTGCCTTCCAACTTGTCCCTCTGCTTTTACACTTGCTCCCTCACCATACATTTTCATCATAGCAGGGAGAGTGATTTTTTTGAAGCATAAGTCAAATCTTCTCATTCCTCTGCTCAAAAATCTTATAACAAGGGTTTGAATCCCATCAATATGTTAAAAAGCCATGAGTTCATGATGATACTCAAAAACAACAACCAAGAAGATCCTTATTGATGACATTTGTAGAATGCCAGGAAACCAACTTATATTTATAAAAATTTGTGAATAAAAGGGAAGAATCAAATATTTATTCTGCCTTCCCTGTGCAAGCTGTACATAAAGATAGCCAATTGTTGATGAAATTTTATTTTTATAGGAATATTCTAGCTAATATATGAAGAAGGCAAGATAGAATTTGACTATCGTCATTCAAAAACTTCTAATTAAATAAAGAATTTATACAATGATCATTAAACCTTGTAAAAATCACAAAAAGAGAAATAACCAGATATCATGTACTTTGTTATGGGTACCACCTATGAAATATTCTTGCCAAACATTAAACCTGAATCTGATCAGGCCTGAGAAGCAATTTAGGACTTCATCACTGTGGATAGGCAATGAACCAAATGTATGACAAAAGACCCAGTTTCTTTAACAAATAATTTGAGAGAGAGGGAGAAAGACAGAGAGACTGAGAGATAGAAACAAAGAGAGAGGTGATAAGTGAGTATGTTTCCTGCTGTATGCTTGTATGCTATTGAATATGTTATATATACACAGATATATTTTCAAACTGCAATCATATTGTAAAAATATCTGTAACCTACTCTTTCAGTTAACATTTTACATTATTGCATGTTCAGAAATAATACTTAATTGATTTTTATTATTTATCAAATTAATATGCTTTCTTTTAAAGACATTGTGGAAATTAAAGCTAAGGTCACCTGTTTACCAGAGCAAGAACTGATGGTTGAATCTCATTGAGCTGAAAGCTCAGTAAAGAATAAATATGATTAGTTCAAAGTTTACTTTTTTTATATTCTCTAAAATATCTAAATAACAATTTCTGACTTTAATATAATTTATGCATTAGATTATTATTATAGTTAAAATTTGTCACAGGTCAGGCGCGGTAGCTCACACCTATAATCCCAGCACTTTAGGAGGCCGAGGAGGGTGGATCACCTGAGATTGGGAGTTCAAGAGCAGCCTGACCAACACGGAGAAACCCCGTCTCTACTAAAAATGCAAAATTAGACTGGCATGGTGGCGCATGGCTGTAATATCAGCTACGCGGGAGAATCGCTTGAACCCAGAAGGTGGAGGCTGCAGTGAGCCGAGATCACAGCTTGGGTAACAAGAGCGAAACTCTGTCTCAAAAA
>NW_012120543.1:189764-222177 GCF_000951035.1 Colobus angolensis palliatus
TGGGTCTCCTGAATACAGCAGACTGATGGGTCTTGACGCTTGATCCAGTTTGCCAGTCTGTGTCTTTTAATTGGAGCATTTAGACCATTAACATTTAAGGTTAATATTGTTATGTGTGAACTTAATCCTGCCATTATGATCCTGCAATAATTCTACAAGTGGATTACTTTGGTCAAAACATGAATGCTTTCAAATTTAAGAGATTTTTAGAAGTGGCATTTAAAATATACATTTATACTTATCTGCATGTTAATCAAGAGTGAGTGAATGAGCTTATATTCTCACCAGTTCACCAACCATTTTGAAAATGTCTATATATTGATAAAACAGTTGCCCTTTTTAAAGTTTATATTTTGAAAAACATTCCCTCAATGTGTATACTCATAATTAGTCAGGAGGATGGCGGGAAGAGAAGGATCTAGAATTTATTATCAGGGCAGTGGCGGAGATATTAGAGAGTAGTTGAAGGCTGAAATAGACCTGACAGTCTCATAAACAAGAGGCAAACACTCAAGGATGGAAGCATAAGATGAGGATGAGCAATGGCAATACAATAAAATGAGAAAAACTTCTGATATACCGAATCCATGCTAGCCATATATGTCCATCTGGAAAACTTCATGGAAAGCATATTACATTTGTTTTCCCATTCCTGTGACATTGTCTTCCAAATATTAGAGAGAAGACACCGTAAAGAAGATAATAATGAGGATAATAAGAACTATACCAAACTCAGCATTTGAAAAAATAAATTGAATTTTTCTTCCAGCAAAGAGAGACTAGTTAAGTTGCACCAAACTTCCAACTGAGAACAACTAGAAAAGTGTGGAAAATGATTTAAAATAAAAAGTTATTTAAAGGCATCAAAAAGCTAATGATACAATAAGATGCTATGGGGGAAATATCAGGGGAAAAAAGGAAACTCAGAATGTAATCCCAATCCTGGGGGCTGATTTTTTTCTAGCAGCAGTTGATGATTCCTGAGGATATAGGTAAGATGCTAAAATGCTGTGAATTTTTACCAAATTCCCACAGAGTCATAGAGCTAAGAGCATAAAATGTGAAGTTGGGTATGTCAAGGAGAGGGGACCTTGGCAAACCACTCAGGCTTAGATATGAACCTCTAAGAGCTATGTCAGGTAAATACGGGTAAACTGGAAATAGACCAGCCCTCCAAGGGACTGAAGTCCAAATTAATCATCTCAATCATCAATGAGATTACAGATTTGGGGTTTTCCTTGCAACCTAGCAATTTGACAGAAAAAAATCTTCCCTGGAGCAAGACAACTTCATCCTAAGACTGAAATAAATAAATCTACAATTTATTATGTATAGTTCCCCAAAAAAATCTAGAAGGAGATAAAAATGACATGATTAAAAACCAAGCAAGCAAAAAATAAAAAATAAAAAGGACAATAAAAAACACATAAAATCCAGATAATCAGATAATGGCATTATTGTCAAGAATATAAAAGATTAAGTATTTCAGCCAAGAATTGGAAAATATATTAAAATGAACAGAATTTCTAGAATTAATAAATGCAATAACTGTAATTAAGAAAAATTTTGTGATTAGCAGCATAACATAACAGATATACTTTTGTAGTCTTTACCCTTCAGATTACAATGTACATTCTTGCCTTACCAGTCTAATGCATATTAGTTCTTTTACATCTCCTTGAACAACAAGGAGGTTTGGAAAGAAGAATCTGAAGAAAATATCCAGAATGAAGTATGAAGACACAAAATTATGAAGACATGGGGCAAAATTAAAGGAGATACAGTGAATACACCAAACATGTTTAATTGGAGTTCTAGAAGGGAGAAAAGCGAGTAGTTCAAAAGCAGTATTTCAGGGTATAATGTTCGAGCGGTTTCAAAAAGTAGCAAAAGATACCAAGTCACAGATGCAAGAAGCAATGTATATTTCAAGTACAGTGGGGCATGAGGAAAACCAAACCCAGGTCCATCATAGTACAGCTGTTGAAATCCAAAGAAAAAAGCAAATATTCAAAGTAAAATCAAAACAATGGGTTATCTTCAAATGAGCCAAAATAAGACTGGATCGATATGTAATTTTTAAACAGAAATAATGTAGCTTGAAGAAAGTAATGTTATATATCCAGAGTGCCAAAGTATAATAGCCATAGGCCTAGAATTGTGTGTTTATATAATTTCCATTTTTTTGGAAGATACAAAAATGGAAGTTAAATAAACATCTGTGATATTGCAAAACATATATTAGATCTTCAACCCTGTTTCCTGGCATACAGCTCCTAAAATTTTTATAAACTCCAAAGTGAAGTCTTTTTGTATGCTAAGCTGGCAGCCCCTGGGTAGCTTCAGGATGGGGGATGGTCACTGGAAAGAGCAAGGCAGTATTAAAGGGCTGGGACTTTCAAGGGGCTGAAGGGTAAGTCAGTCACCAATGTCCAATGGATTAATCAGTCATGCATACATAAAAAGCCTACACAAAAAGTCAAAGGACAGAGTTCAGAGAGCTTCTTGATGGATGAACACATGAAAGTTCCTGGAGGGTGGCACACCTGGAGAGGGCATAGAAGCTCCACATCTCTTCCCGCTGCCTTGCCCCATACATCTATTTGTCTGCATTATTTGCAATGTTCTTTATAATAAGCTGGTAAATGTAAGTGCTTCCCTGAGTTCTGTGAGCCATTCTAGCAAATTAGTCACATTCAAAAAGACAGTAGTAGGAACTCCAACTTGAAGGCGATCAGTCAGAAGTTCTGGAGCCCCAGACTTCTGATGGGTGGTGTCTGAAGGAGGGGGCCAGTCTTGGGAACTGAGCCCCCAACCTGTGGGATCTGATGCTATCTCCAGGTAACCTAATTTAATTTTGACACTATCAAAATTAAATTAGTGGACACACAGCAGGTGTTTACTATAAAACTGATTGCTTGCTTGTTGGTAGGGAAAACTCCCCCACACATTTGATCACAGAAGTCTTCTGTGCTGATGGTTGTTGTGGAGTGAGAAAATAGAAAAAAGCACTTTAAGTGATTTTTTTTTTCACACTTCTGACTTTTTTTTTTTTTTTTTTTTTCAGACAGGTCTCACTCTGTCGCTGCCCAGGCTGGAGTGCAGTGACATGGTGTTGGCTCACTGCAACCTCTGCCTCCTGGGCTCAAGTGATATCCCACCTTAGCCTCTAGAGTAGCTGGGACTACAGGCATGCACCATGCCTAGCTAATTTTTGTTTGTCGAGATAGGGTTTTGCCATGTTTTCCAGGCTACTTGTGACTTTTTTTTTTTTTTTTGAGCTGGAGTCTCACTCTTGTTGCCCAGGCTGGAATGAAATGGCACGATCTTGGCTCACTGCAACCTCTGCCTCCTGGGTTTAAGTGCTTCTCCTGCCTCAGTCTCCTGAGTAGCTGGGATTATAGGCGTGCGCCATCATGCCCAGCTAATTTTTGTATTTTTAGTAGAGACAAAATTTCACCATGTTGGCCAGGCTGGTCTCGAACTCCTGACCTCCAGTGATCCACCTGTCTTGGCCTCCCAAAGTGCTGGGATTACAAGTGTGAGCCACCACGCCCGGCCCTACTTGTGACATTTTAATGCAAACAAAAGCTAAGCAAATTTGTCACCAGTCAAAACTAAAGATTCATCCTCAGGCCAAAGAAATATGATCCCAGATTGAGGCACGTAAATACAAGAAGGAATGAAGAATAATTACATTGGCAAATATGTAGGAAAATCTAAATGAATACTGACCATATAACACAATGATAATGTCTTTAAATAATTTTAATATGTGTTCTCATTGTTCAGCTCTCACTTATAAGTGAGAAATGCAGTGTTTGGTTTTCTGTTCCTGCATTAGTTTGTTGAGGGAGGGGAACAACACACACTGGGACCTGTCGGAGGGGTGGGATCAGGGGAGGAAAAATAGCTAATGCATGCTGGGCTTAATACCTAGGTGACGGGTTGATCTGTGCAGCAAACCACCATGGTACACGTCTAACTATGTAACAAACCTGCACATCCTGCACATGTAGCCCGGAACTTAAGATAATAATTAAAAATAATTTTAAAAAGGAATTTAAATATATAAATGTATATAATTAAAAATGCACACCAATATACTGGGAGGGGTATTATAAAAGTTAAAATATTGGAAGGTACCTGTGTTGTCCAAGGATATGTAAAAGAACTAACATACATTAGAGGCAAGAATGGATGTTTTAATCGAAAAGGTAGACTACAAAAATGACAGAAGAACGTCACATTATCAATCCAAATGAGGCAAAAATTAATAATTTAAAAATAATTTTAAATTTTACAAAGGAAAAGAGAAAATTAGAATAGGAAAATAGATGTAAAGCAAACAGGAAAATGTTATATTTAAGCCAGATTATATGTGGAATTATGTTAAATGTAATGTACTGAAGGTTTCAAATAAAAAAGCAGAGATCATAAGACTCAATTAAAAATTAATTCAATCAAATGCTCCTTAATAGGAACATAGGTAAAACAAAACACAGCACATTTGAAAAAAAATGGCAAAAAATGTACCATTAAAACACTGACCAAAAGAAAGCTGTTATAACTATTCATAAGAGAAAAAATATACTTTCAGTAAAACACTACTAGAAGAAGGGCTATTTTGTAATGACACATGGTTCAATTCAACATAAAGATGTTAATAAAACAAATTTGTATGTACTTTTTAGCGCAAAGCCAAAATACACATGACAATAAATTGATGGAAGTAAATGGAGAAAAAAGTGCACAGTAAAAACTGACAGAAGTAAATGAAGAAATGGACAAATCCACATTCTCAGTAGGAAACTTAAATATACTTCACTGAATGACAGATAAAACAGCCACAAAATCCGTTAGGTGAAGATTTAAAAAACATGATTAACAAAATTTACTTAACAGAGGCCGGGCGCAGTGGCTCACGCCTGTAATCCCAGCACTTTGGGAGGCCAAGCCGGGCGGATCACGAGGTCAGGAGATCGAGACCATCCTGGCTAACACGGTGAAACCCTGTCTCTACTAAAAATACCAAAAAAAAAGAAGAAGAAGAAGAAAATTAGCCGGGCGTGGTGGCGGGCATCTGTAGTCCCAGCTACTCAGGAGGCTGAAGCAGGAGAATGGTGTGAACCTGGGAGGCGGAGCTTGCAGTGAGCCGAGATCGCGCCACTGCAATCCAGGCTGGGTGACAGAGCGAGACTCCGTCTCAAAAAACAAACAAATGAACAAAACTTACTTAACAGAAAGAACACTGCATATGACAACACATGCAACATTTCAGAACAGATTATATGCTGACCTATAAAACAAGCGTCAAAAACGCTATAGTGGTAATATAATCTACTTTGAATGGCTGCTGAAAATTTGAGGTTATTGGGGGGGGTTCCCTGCCCCTCCTCCACCCCTAGTATAAATCTCAAGAATGTTATTTTCCAATATCCCTCACCTCAGGTGACACTCCTCACTCCCCAAATCCTGGACCAGAGAGGATCACATGACTCAGACCTTTCCCCTAAACCAGGGGAACACCTCGGCTCAGCCATTACCGTAACCACAGGAGGGGAAGTTTTCCATGTGGTGCCAGGATGGATGTATCAGGACCCACTAGGTCCAAGACCTCAAGAGAGTGGGAAACAGTCAGCCTTGGCTCTTGCTACTTCCCATTTAAAGGAGAGTCCGCTAGGTGTCATGTGGGTTGGAATGGAGGTGGGGAGGGGGCTCAGTCCCTCCTGCCCTGTGGGGACCTGAAGCCAAGGCTTCATGCTGACCAACTCACCCATGGTGTGTCCTTAAGGCAGTGACCTTTCACCAGTGTCCTCACAGGGCTCTCTTAAAGGGAATCTGTGTGGTCTAGAGCTCGGGGTTTGCAGAAGTCTGGGGAGGGCAGCACAAGATGGTGAGAGCAAGTCCCAAGCAACTTTGTTAGTGGACAAGATGGAGTCCTTACAGGAAGTCCCTTCTTCAAAGGCATAGAGAGGAGACCTCTAGGGGCTAGACGAGACTGAACTTACTTTTCTTACTGCCCCCTAAGTTCACTACCAGTCTAACCCCCAGGGAGCGGTTTCCAAGGGAGATACTCTTGCAGAATTGGTTAGCTACAATCAAGGGGCCTCGGACCCAGGTACTTGTTACAAACAGAGAACTCAGCTATTCAGTCTCTGTCCAATGCATTACATTGTATTTCTTTATGGAAGAGGAGAAAACTTATTTGCAGAATCACCAGCTCCTTGCTGTCCCTGAAGTTTACCTAATTATAAATATTCAACACTACAAAATGTGTATTTTGAAAATAAAGTCATTCTGCACCTTCTATCAATATGATCACCTCATGATGACCTAAAGATATTCACTGTAATCTATTTACCAATCTGGTGCACACTTTCTAGATATGCAAGGCAGATGTTTACCCACCTTAAAATATTTGTAAGTAACAAGCATACATATATATATATATATATATACACACACACACACACACACACTATACATATATATTCTTTTAAGAATTTGAAGTCACATAATTTTCTGCAAACTGATTTTTTCACATACTGTGACATCCTTTAATTCTCATTTCTTTACCAAATGTGGTTTGGATGCAGATGTTTATTATAGAATGATTTTGCTTTTCAGGGAAATTAACTGTTGATATTTGTTACACTTTCTCCTGGTAAGCAAAGTCCTTTAGCACAGGGATATTAACACAAAATCTGCAATACCATTGCAAATATGTTCTTCCAACTTTTCAGATTTTAATATTTTTTCTTTTGGCAATATAGCAAGTATTTCTAAACTTTTATTAAATTTATGACTTAGAAATAAGACAGGTAATTCTTTGGGAGTACAGTGGGAACAGAAGAACACAGGGTGAATAGGAAGGGAACACAAGGGGTCAGGGAAGCTGGGAGAGTTCTGAGAGGGAGCCCAGCCAGGGGGAGGGAGCAGTGGGGGATTTGGGGAGGGGACCCTACAGACACTCACCTTCTTTCAACACACCATAGACAGAAAAGTAGAGCATCCATTTCTGAAAGGGAAGAACTCTGGTGCTCAGGATCCCCTTTAACCTCCTACCCACCTCTGGCTCTCTGGGCCTGTCCAAGGGAGGAAGCAGGTGCTTGCCTTCTGGTATCACATGTCCACCAGGAAGGAGCTGATGTCATGTTGAGCTTCGGACAACACACTGAGGGAGTCCACAATGTCACGTTTTGTGTGCTTCAGCAGCTGCCCTCACAGGTCTGTAGAGAAGAGAAGCAAGGATTTGGGGTGGGAGGTGCTGCCACACCCTGGCCCTTGGCCCCTGTGATTGTTCCCATCACACCCCCTTACCTTGCCAAGTCTTCCCCATCACAAACTTGAGCATTTTTATATTTCCACTATCCTTGAAGTACTTGCGCAAGCTGCTCCTAGGAGAAAAAGAAGAGCAGGCGTGGGTGGTCTGGCCAGTGAGGGCATTTCCAGGAGCTGGCCTGTGTCTACTGGGGATCCTATTTCTTGTTATCATCCTGATGTGCACTACCATTTACCCTCAACCCAAATTTGATCTGGCCCTTTCTTCTCATCTCATTTTTAGAGAGATTCAGGATCTTGACTTTGGGGGCCTTCTTTATAATGTTAGACAGGTCATCCAGCCAGCAAACTTTGTTGTTGTGCAAATTCAAAGACAATAGCTTCTGGGGAAGAAGAGTTAGATAATAACAGAGTGATCTCATTGATGTGCTCATTTCCCTGCCCCCTTCTTTAATTGTTTTAAGAAGACTGGAAATGTCAACAAAAGTAATGTCTACTGATTTCTCTGGAGGCTAATTAGGAAAGGTGTTCAGAAGAATAAATAGGTATTAATCTGTTGGAGAGAGCACTAGAGTAAGAAACAGACCCATTTCTCTTTACAGCACCTTAGGTAGGCCACATCCCTTATCCTGTATTCCACTGGTACATAGGATGAGCAACACACATTACTACATGAGTGTGTTTGTGTGTAGTAATGAAGATTAAGAATATTGCTGCCATTGCTGAGTTAAGGAAGTAATCATGATGGCTTTCTTCTTTATATTTTGTTTTGTAAATTAAACGGTTTATAATATTTGAATTTCACAATATACATTTGTTTGAAAAATATTCACCACTTACATTTTACATAATTTACAGACCTCTGAACTTGCAGCATCATTTCTAAGAATTCATCATATGAGACATTTTTGTTGCATGGATTTTTAAAATGTTATTATGCACTATTTAAATTATAATAAATTTTATTATGAACTATTTAACATATACCAAATAATGTCAGAATATTTTTAGTTATTCCGGATCTAAAGCTTTCATTTGATGTCTGTTGTTTTGTAAACAGACATTTAATGGGCACCTCTCTGTGTCAGGCTATAATGCTTAGTGAGAGATGCAAAGATGAGTAAGATTTGATGATTTCCACTCTCAGTGGAAATTACAAAAGTATGTGCCAGGCAAATGCATAAACTTATAATGATCTTGTAGAAAAACTGCATCTATTTTGCATTTTCATAAGCAGCATGTATCTAATATTGATGAAGAATTTTGGAGTCACCCTAAAATGTGTAAAACAGTTTCACGAACTATTAATCCTAAACCTTTAGTAAATTAAAAAAGCTAACTCTGGCCCGGGCGGGCTCCGGGCACAGGAGCCGGGGTTCCGGCAGCAGCTCGGCTGGGAGACTGCGCGACCCGGCGACTGGGCCACACGCGAGTCCAGCGGTGAAGGGGGCAGGTGATCGAAGCCCCTAGAAGACCAGCATTCTCGTGATTATGGAGGCCCCTCTGTCCTTTCTGTGACGGAAGCAATGCTGACCTCGGTTTCTTGGACCCATTCTGACTCGGGAGCCTTCATGTAAAGGGGTCCCGTCGTGCCTCCCAGTAAGATGCCAGAAAGCTCAGGAGTTAATGTCTCCGGTGGACTGAGTCAGTGTTACTGGGGCAGCGGTTTCTCCAAGGCCCTTTAGAAAGACGATGACCTCGACTTTTCTCTGCCTGACATCCTATTGAAAGTAGGGACCATGGAAGATGAAGAGTTGACCAACCTGAGCTGGCTGCATGAGAGCAAGAACTTGCTGAAGAGCTTTGGGGAGTCAATCCTCAAGAGTGTCACCCCGGTCCAGGACCTGGACGATGACAGTCCCCGTCCCCACCCACTCTGATATGCCCTACGATGCCAGGCGGAACCCCAACTGCAACCCCCCCTTACTCCTTTAGCTGTCTCATATTTATGGTCGTCGAGGACTCTTCAATCAAGCGCCTGCCAGTGAAAGATATTTACAACTGGATCTTGGAACATTTTCCATATTTTGCAAATGCACCTGCTGGGTGGAAATACTCAGTGAGACACAATTTGTCATTGAATAAGTATTTTAAGAAAGTGGACAAAGAGAGGAGTCAGAGTATTGGGAAAGGGTCGTTGTGGTGCATAGACCCAGAGTATAGACAAAATCTAACTCAGGCTTTGAAAAAGACACCTTATCACCCACACCCATACCCACACGTGTTCAATACACCTCCCACCTGCCCTCAGGCATATCAAAGCACATCAGGTCCACCCGTCTGGCCGGGCAGTACCTTCTTCAAGAGAAATGGAGCTCTTCTCCAAGATCCTGACATTGATGCTACCAGGGCCATGATAATCCCCCTGAGATACAAGCAGGTTTTCCTCTAGGAGCGATACAAAGCAGAGCGCAGGTCCTGAGCTGAGAGGACCGTTTCCCGGTGGGCGGCAGCTGCCAATCAGTCCTATTGAGATGACGGCTGCCATAAGGAATGGCATCACCAGCTGCTGGATGTGGACTGAGAGCGAGCCATGGTGTGGCTCCTCGGTGGTTAGGGGAGACCCCAAGGAGAATCACAACTACAGCAATGCCAAATCCTCCAACGCCCAGAGCACCTTGCCCACCAGCGACTCCATCCCTTCCTCCTCCTTGGCCGACGACCACTGCAAGTTTGCCAGCACGGAGAGGCAAGAGGGCAATGAGGGCAGCGAGGGGAGCTTCCGGAGCCACGAGAGCCACAGCGACAGGGAAGAGGAAGACAGGAAACACAGCCAGAAGGAGCCCAAGGATGCTCTGGGGGACAGCGGGTACACGTCCCAGCACAAGAAACGCCAGGACTTTACTAAGTCCAGGAAAGTCCCTAGCGACACACTGCCCCTCAAAAAGAGACACACTGAAAATCACCGCCCCCCGCCCAACAGCCCCCCACCAGGCGAAGAAGAGGAGATGAAAGAAGCGCCGGGTTGCTCCTGCACTTAGCAGAGATCCGATCCTGTTTGAATAACATCACCAATCAGACGGCAAAGGGGCAGAAAAAGCAAAAGGAAATCACAAAAAAATTAAAAACAAGTCACTGATTTGTTTTGAACTTACGGCCATTTGGTTTCAGCATGTCAGGAGATTTCAAATGATTTGTGGCAACGTCAGCTTTTTCTTTTTCTTTTTTCTTGTTTTGTTTTTGGTTTGGTTTTCTTTTTTTTTCTTTCCTCCCCCCCTTTGTTTTATTATACTTTAAGTTCTAGGGTACACGTGCACAACGTGCAGGTTTGTTACATATGTATACATGTGCCATGTTGGTGTGCTGCACCCATTAACTCGCCATTTACATTAGGTATATGTCCTAAATTTGTCCCATCTTCTTTGTTTTGGACCCTTAAGAATTTTATTTTTAAAGGAGATTGAAGCCATATAACTCATACTGACACTCAGCTGTTTTACAAAAGCTTTTCATTATCTGAAGACAAAACCGAAAAAGCTAAAATTACCATTGCTTCCTCAAGCTTGTCAGAAACCTGTGGCTGAATCTGCAAGGTCAACGTCAATGCCACCGAAACAACCATTCAGCATCTAGAAGATACGTGTGCAAAGTAATCGTCGTTCAGGCCCAACCCTTAGGTTTACATGACTGTGGTCTGAGTTCCCCAACCCCCTCCTCCTTTTATTAGATGAGATTTAGCACACTCTCAGTTATTTAAACATGCAACATTTCTTGAGTATGTATGTGGAGGCCATCTGAGCTCATAGCTGATTCAGTAACCAGTTTCATGCTGTGCCATTCACACTCACTACTTAATACTGCCATGATGAAAATGTGGAGGAAAAATGTATCCGTGTGTGTCTGGGAAGCATATACACTTGTACATTTTTAAGTTACTCTGATTCTGTAACATTTCTGAGTTTTGTTCCGTTTTACAGAAAAAAAAAGTGATAAAGCAATCAGAAGACCAAGAGGCTTACTATTGATGCTTAGGGTCATCTGACCTTGGCTGGCCAATAGACCTACAAGGCCAAATTAATTTAGGAGAGTAATACTTTTTCAAAAGCCATTTTTTCTGATATTCATGCCAATATCATGAATAGAAAGGGAGAACCATAAAGGAGAAAGAATGTGATGTTCAATTATGTTCGTGTGAACCTAAAGAAACAATATGGAGGCAGGCACAATCAGCCAAACTCTAGGGACTTGATGGTGTTGCTTGGAAGGCATGCACACCTGCATTTTGCATTCTTTGTATGTAATCATATTGCCAAAGACAAACTATTTCATCATTTTTTGTAAATAACACTTTTCCCCAGACCTACCATAAGTTTCTGTGATGTATTGTCTTCCAGTTGCAATAAAAACTACTCAGTTGCATCAAAAATAAAAAACAAACAAAAAAACCTAACTTCTGTAGTTGTCATGAGACTTCATAGGACAGCCTATGGAAACTGCTACCCATAGTACTCTGCGTGAAATAACAACTTTAAAAAATGCTTGTTTTCAAAAACAATGGAAACAAAAGCCAAAATTAACAAATGGGATCTAATTAAACTAAAGAGCTTCTGCACAGCAAAAGAAACTATCATTAGAGTGAACAGGCAACATACAGAATGGGAGAAAATTTTTGCAATCTATCCATCTGACAAAGGACTAATATTCAGAATCTACAAAACACTTAAACAAATTTACAAGGAAAAAACAACCCCATCAAAAAGTGGTGAAGGACATGATAAACATTTCTCAAAAGAAGACATTTATGCAGCCAAAAAACACATGAAAAAAAGTTCATCATCACTGATCATTAGAGAAATGCAAATCAAAACCACAATGAGATACCATCTCATGCCAGATAGAATGGCAATCATTAGAAAGTCAGGAAACAACAGATGCTGGAGAGGATGTGGAGAAATAGGAATGCTTTTACACTGTTGGTGGGGGTGTAAATTAGTTCAAACACTCTGGAAGACAGTGTGGCGATTCCTCAAGGATCTAGAACCAGAAATACCATTTGACCCAGCAATCCCATTACTGGGTATATACTCAAAGTATTATAAACCATTTTACTATAAAGAAACATGCACATATATGTTTATTGCAGTACTGTTCACAATAGCAAAGACTTGGAACCAACCCAAATGCCCATCAATGATACACTGGATAAAGAAAATGTGGCACATATACACCATGGAATACTATGCAGCCATAAAAAAGGATGAGTTCATGTCCTTTGCAGGGGCATGGATGAAGCTGGAAACCATCAGCAACCTAACACAAGAACAGAAAACCAAACACCGCATGTTCTCACTCATAAGCAGGAGTTGAACAATGAGAACACGTGGACACAGGAAGGGGAACATCACACACCTGGGCCTAGGGGAGGGATAGCATTAGGAGAAATACCTAAGGTAGATGATGGGTTGATGGGTGTAGCAAACCACCATGGCACGTGTATGCCTATGTAACCTGCACGTTCTGCACATGTATCCCAGAACTTAAAGTATAATAAAAAAATTTTAAAAATTAATGTGGAAACACAAAGCACCTAGATTCACCAAAACAAATTTATTAAAGAAAGAATGAAATTGGAGGACAAGTATTACCTAAGACTTATTAAAAGCTGTAGTAATCAAGGCAGTTTGGATATTGGCAAAGATAAATAAATAAAAGGAACAGGATAGAAAGTCCAGAAATAGACACAGACATATATGGGAAAAAAATGCTGGTTCTCCTCCTTCTACTCCCTGATAGTTCGCATCATATACAAATTTAAAAACGCTTTTAAAGAAAACCACAGAGTAAAATATCCAAGTCTGAGAGCATAATTGCTACTCTGTAAACTAGCCTACACAGTAATTTTATCCTACTCTTTCCACTATAAACATTGTTTAATCTAGAAGAGCTGTGGGAATGTGGATTATTTATACAAACTAGATCATTATAAGTTAGATCAACTTGCTCTGGAATTGAATCCTACATATTATCTCGTAAGCTCTGTTGCTGCAGGAGGGCATTTCCAAGCTTGTCCAATTATGTTATTTAGAAATAATCTTCTATTATTTTTCCTTTATTTTCTTGTTTACTAAGTCTCCTATTGTTCCAAGGGTCCTGGTAAAGTGTGGTTAGCAGGAACTTTGAGCATTAAAAAAAAATCAAAGCTCAGTTGATGGAGAGAATAACTGAGAGCCTAAGAATATTTGAGAAAATGCCATGGGATTGTTCCGAACTTGCTTATACATCAGATCTAATTAGCAGCAAGTCCTTCACTTTTAATTCAGTAGAGGATGATCTCCAAGGTGATTTCAGGTTCTAAAATTTGTTTATTAAAAGTGAATAGAGCTTTTTATTTTTTATTTATTATTTTAGAGGTTTTATTATCAGAGATCAAGCTTTTTGATGATATGAACAGTGAATCTGAATGCTTAATCTGTCTTTCAGAAGTTCATTTCAGGGTAATTATTTATGACCAAACCTGTATTTAATTCATGGAGTGAAACATCTTCAGAAGAGTATGATTTTGGCATCTTTTACCTAGGGTCGCAATATTGGTGAAAAGGAAATGTTTCTCCCTAATCAAATGTTCACTAACCCTCTTTACCCTAGCATGGTGTAAGGAATGAAATATACCATTCTATGAATTTGAGTTGTGGTTTTAATTAAAATTCTTATTTGTACTCAGTCTAAATTCTCAATGTAAGTCATCTTTAATTTTTTCCAGCACAGAATTCCTGAGTTGCTTTGTATAACTTAACACACGCAAAAATTAACACTAAAAATTGTAGCTAGAGTCAAGTTTGGACAATCTTCTTAAAGAAGTCTAGCTGATATGAATAAATTGAGTTAAGAGAGAGTAAAAATTGCTAATATGCTGGGCACTCTCCTAAGTGTCTTACATGAATTCTTTTAATCCTCAGAATTATCCTATAAAGTAGACATAATTAATACTCCCATGTTACAGATGAAGAAAATTGAGGCACAGTAAGTTTCCCAACATTATACCGCTATTAAATGATAAAGGCAGGTTACAAACCCAGCAGCCAAACACTACTTTACAAGGGCTTTGTGTGAGACAAACTTACCTTGAACAGATCCTCAGAGATTCTGATTTAATTATTATGGAACGGGATGAGGGTGGAGGCGGTGGTCTGCTGAAGCCAATTTATACGGGATCATGAGGCTTGATCAAAAAATCTTCAGGAATTTTGCACTGATTAACTTTACTATCTCACATTGGTATGTTGAAATTGGCCATGGAAACAGTATTTATGCCATGGAAATCAGCAAATACAACAACTCAGCCTCCCAACCTGCAGCTCTGGTTGGTAAACATTTAGCAACAGATCACTGAGTGGAGAACAGATATCAGCATTTTGAAAAACTCCTCAGGTGATACTAAGATGCAGGAGGGGCTGAATACCACTGCTGATAGACAGACTGTTACCTGTAGTTTCTCCAAGGAGTGAGATCAGAGGAGGGAGAAGATGAGATGTTCACTTTTCACTATATTTGATAGGCACATGCATTTCTTTTATAAAATCATATGCCAAATTTAAAGAAATCAATAAAGAAATATATATTTTTCAAAGTTATCTCTGCCTTTTACTTGCAATTATATAAATAGCGCTGACTTATAGTTAGGGCATGGCAAAGGGATGGATGTAGTCGGCAATCAGGGACACTTCTTTGCCACAGTCTCTGAAGAAAAGAGTCAGTTTGTGAAGAGCGAAGAATGGATTCTGCTCAGTAGACAGAACCCACCTCTAAGGAGGAGACTTTGTGTGGCTCTGGCTTCAGGTAGGAGATAAAGATCCAGGAAAGTCAGCTGTCAGATAAAGGGAGATCTAACACCAGGGGACTGTAGCTCAGACATGAGACCAGACGTGAGATGATTGGCAAGAAGCTGGAGGAAACTTGTTCATGAAGGAATTTAATCCTAAGCAGCCAGACAGAATGGGGAAAATATGGAGAAGTAAGACTGTGGCCAATTTCCGAGACTTGGAAGACAAAAAGCTCAATTAACTTGGTCAAGGATAGGAGAGGACTAACAATAAAGGTGGCCTGACAATGACCCTAAACCTAACTTTGGACCACAGTTGCAGGATCAAAAATATCTGACTGCCAGCATAGGAATTATGCAGGAACAGAGTAGCCACAAAGTTTATTGCAAGTATTCTCACTTCAACAATTGTAATATTCTAAGAATTCTAATTGTTTCCTACAATGCAACTTCAGTAACATAAGCCAAAAAGAAAATGCCATTACAATTGGTCAACATAACGAGTTCACACCATCCCCATTACATTCTAGCTTTTATGTGACACAAATTCCTTATTTTGATCCCATTTTATGATTTTTAGAAAAGACCAACTAGTGTAGTAAAAGTGTACTAAAATAAGAAAGGTAGGTGTAGGTAGAACTGGATGGACTTAAAAGATACGGAATATAAATCATACAAGAGGCCAGAATATAAAGAAGATAGGTGTGTCCTCATTATGATGAAGTTGTCTTCAAATTTTCAATCAACACAGTAGAGGAAACTTTTGAGACTACAAAGTGACTCTTAATGCTGGACACCAAATGATGTGATAGACAAATAACCTATTAAATCTTGTTGGTAAAACTTTTTCAGTAGCTTACTCGGATGCATCCTTTGAAAGCTGACTTATTTACTTGAAAGTAGTAAGTGTTACTGATATATCAAATAAAGTTACTACACACAAAACAAATTTCTGGAGCTCCTTGGGGACAGATATTCCTGTAGTGGCTACCACATGGTAGATATTCAATGAATATTTATAGAATTGAAAGGGTAGTGTGTGGCAATATGTGCATTGAAAGTCATTGGGGCAGATCTGAGTAGAAGTTTGCCTGGGAATTGACATGATGCTTCAGAGAAAGTTCTTGATGAGAGCATTTTAGTCATTGTGATGTGTCAACTTGGCTAGGCTATAATACTCAGTTATTTAATCAAACAGCAATCTAGGCATTGCTGTGTAGGTTTTTTTGTAGATGTGGTTAGCAGTTGCAATCAGTTGGCTTTAAGTAAAGGAGATTACTTTCAATAATATGAGTGGGCTTCATCTAACCAGCTGAAAGGCTTCATGAGCAACAACCGAGGTTTCCCAGATAAAGAAAGATTCTGATGCAAGACTGCATCAGCTCCTGTATGAGCCTGTTGGCCTGCTCTATGAACTTCAAACTTGCCAGCCCCCACAATTGCATAAGCCAATTCTTTCAAATAAATTTAATTTAAAAATACTTTGAAAATATATACTCTTTGAAAATATATACTGGTTCTATTTCTCTGAAGAATCCTGACTGATACAACCACTTACAAGAATAAAATGGGGAGTCTTCACTTACCACTTAGTAATATAATATGTGCTTGACTTTTACAGATTTTTTGAAATGTTATTATCTTTCTGGCCCTTTTAAGTATAGTATTGGACTTACTTCACACCATATATGAGACTACAGTGTCATTTCCTTGTTAATTTCTCTAATTATATAGTTATCGAAATTTATTTATGTTAGGTCAGCTTAACTCCTCATGATATTTTTTTTCTATCCCTCTAGTTTGCTTTTACTATTTTCACAATGTAATAGACAAATCTCAGTAGACATATAAAAATAAAATGAACTTAATAAAATTGACTAAAAATATCTATAGGGAGCCAGAGTCAACTCAAAACTTTGTTAAGGACTTACTACTCTTGTTTTTCTGTTTTTCTTAAAACTTGCTTTACTAAATATATATTTGTATGTATTTTTTAAGCTTCCAGATATTTGAACCTCAGTAATAGAGTTTTGTGTTATCCTTACTTTTTATCTTTTTAATTTATTCTTAATGCTTTCCACTAAGAATTGAGCACACACTTGGTGCCAAATACTGTTCTATATTCTTGGGAAACGTCACTGAGAATGTACATTCTGGGGTGGGGGTGGGGAGTAGTTGGGAGACAGATAATACATAGTCAACAAAATAAGTATATTATATTAAATATTTAAGGTCATACATACAAAGTAAAAACAAAAAAACAAAACAAACAAAACCCCAGAAAACAAAAAAATATTGGAGGATGGAGCAAGATGGCAGAATAGAAATCTCCACTGATCATTCCCCTTGCAGGAATGTCAAATTTTACAACTATCTGCACACAAAAAAGCACCTTCACAAAAATCCAAAATCACACAGCATCTCTAGATCCACATGGGGCCTTGGGGAACTCATCACCCTGAAGGGTAGGACACAGGCCTGGCTGGCTTTGCCATCTACTGATTGTAGAGTTCTAGAGCCTTGAGCAAACACAGGTGGTAGCCAGGTAGTTGGTACAACTTGCCTTGGGAGAGACCCACTTGCTGTGCTAGCTTCAGGTCTGACTCAGGGCAGTTTCCATGGTGGTGGCCACAGGGGTGCTTGTGTCACTGCACCCCCAGCTCCAGGCGTTGGTTTGGGGGGGGGGGAGGGAGAGAGAGAGAGAGAGAGGGAGGGAGAGAGACTGATTGGGAGAACGTAAAGGAAGAGAACAAGAGTCTCTGCCTTGTAATCCAGGGAATTCTTCCAAATCTTAACCAAGACCAACAGGTGTTACTTCCACGAGTCTGCAAGAACCACAGTGTTATAGAGCTTGGGGCCTAAGTCCCTTAAAATACCTGGAAAGCCTTCCCCAGATTGTGAAGAGTACAATAAATACCTAACTTTTCCATGTCCAAAAACCAACCAACATCAACAAGCATCAAGAGCAGCCAGGGAAACATAACCTCACCAAACAAACTAAATAAGGCACCAGGGACCAATCTTGGAAAAACAGAGACGTGTGACCTTTCAGACAGAGAAGTTGAAATAGCTGTTTTGAGGAAACTTAATGAAATTCAGGATACCACAGAGAAGGAATTCAAAATTTTATCAGATAAATTTAACGAAGGTATTAAAATAATTAAAAAGAATCAGGCAGAAATTTTGGAGCTGCATACCGAAGAAAGCTTTAATAGCAGAATTGATCACAAGAATTAGTGAGCGTGAAGACAGTCTATTTCAAAATACATAGTCACAAGTGACAGAAGAAAAAAGTACAAAACAATGAAGCATGCCTACAGGATCTAGAAAATAGCATGAAAAGGGCAAATCTAAGAGTTATTGGGCTTAAAGAGTAGGTAGAGAAAGAGATGTTAGCTTTAAAGAGGAGGTAGAGAAAGATATAGGGATAGAAAGTTTATTCAAAAGGATAATAATTTTTACCCTAGAATAGTATATCTGGCAAAAATATCCTTCAAACATGAAGGAGAAATAAAGACATTTGCAGATAAAAACTGAGTTTTCATCATAATGATCTTTTACTTCTTTGGTCAATTCCTAGGTATTTAATTTCATGTGTGGTTATTATAAATGGGATTACTTTTTAAACTTCTTTTTCAAATTGCTCGCATGCTACTGATTTTAGTGTGTTGATTTTGTATCCTGCAACTTTACTGAGTTTGTTGATCAGTTCTAATAGTTTTCTTGTGGAGTCTTTCGGGTTTTACAAATATAGATCGTATCCTCTATAAATAAGGATAATTTGACTTCTTCCTTTCCAATTTGGATGACTTTATATCTTTGTCATGTCTGATTTCTCTAGCTAGGACTCACAGTGCTATGTCGAATAATGGTGTTGACATCGGACATCCTTGTCATGTCTAGATCTTAGGGGAAAGGCTTTCAGTTTTTCCCCATTCAGTATGATACTAGTTGTGAGTCTGTTGTATATGGCTTTTATCATTAAGCTGTGTTCCTTCTATCCCTAGTTTTTTGAGAGTTTTTTTTTAATCATGAAGGGGTGTTGAACTTTACTAAATGCTTTTTCAGCACCCATTGTCATGATTACATGTTTTTGTCCTTTTTTCTGTTTATATAAGGTATCACACTGATTGATTTACATTTTTGGAACCATTTTTGCATTCCTGGGATAAATCCCACCGGGTCATGATAAAAGATCTTTTCGAAATATAGTTCAATTCTGTTTGCTAGTATTTTGTTGAAGATTTTTGCATCAATATTCATCGGAGCGATTGGCCTGTAGTTTTCTTTCTGTAATGTGTCTTTGTCTGGGTTTGGTATCAGGGTAACACTGGCCTAATAGAATGAGCTTGAAATTATTCCTTCTGCCTCTATTTTTTGGAACATTTTGAGTAAGATTGGTATTAGTTCTTCTCTAAATGTTTGGTAGAATTCAGCAGTGAAGCCATTGGGTCATGGGCTTTTCTTTGCTAGGAATATTTTCATTATGGGTTCAATCTTGTTACTTGTGATTAATATGTTCAGGTTTTGGATTTGCTCATGGTTCAGTCTTACTTTACTGCATGTCAAGAAAATTATCCATCTCTTTTAGATTTTCAAATTTATTGGCATATTGTTGTTCATAGTAGCCACTAATGATTCTTTGAACTTCTGTGACATTGGTTGTAATGACTCCCTTTTCATCTCCAATTTTATTTATTTGGGTCTTCTCCCTTTGTTTCTTCATGAGTCTGGCTAAAGGTTTGTCAATTTTAAGTTTTCAAAAAACCACCTTTTTGTTTTGTTGATCTTTTGCATTTTCGTCGATCTTTTGTATTTTCGTCATTTCAAATTCATTTATTTCTGCTCTAATCCTTATTATTTGTTTTCTTCTCCTAATTTTGCATTTGGTTTGCTCTTGCTTTTTTAGTTCTTTAAGTGCATCATTAGGTATTTATTTGAAGGTTTTCTTCTTTTTTGATGTAGGCATTTATAGCTATCCATTCCCCTCTTAGTACTGCTTTTGCTATACCACATAGGTTTTAGTATGTTGTGTTTCCATTATCATTTGTTTCAAGAAATTTTTCAATTTCCTTCTTAATTTTTTTCATTGATCCACTGGTCATTCTGGAACATATTGCTTAATTTCTATGTGTTTGTATCATTTCCAAAATTCATCTTGTTATTGATTTCTAGTCTTATTCTATAGTGATTAAAGAAGATGCTTGACATTATTTCCATTTCTTGAATGTGTTAAAACTTATTTTGTGACCTAACATATGGTCTATTCTTGAGAATGATCCATGTGCTAAGTAGAAGAATGTGTATTCTGCAACTGTTAGATGAAATGTTATGTAAATATCTAGTGGGTTTATTTGTTCTATACTGCAGATTAAGTCAGTTGTTTCTTTGTTGATTTTATGTCTGGAAGATCTGTCCAATGCTGAAAGTGGAGTGTTGAGGTCTCCAGCTATTATTTTACTGGGGCCTATCTCTGTCTTTAGCTTTAATAGCATTTGCTTTATATATCTGAGTGCTCCGTTGTTGGGTGCATGCATATTTGCAATTATATCCTCTTGCTAAATTGATTCCATCATTACATAATGACTTTGTCTCTCCTTACAGTTTTTGTCTAGAAATGCATTTTGTCTGATAGAAGTATAGCTACTCCTACTCTTTTTTTGGTTTCCATTGGCATGGAATATCTTTTTCCATCCCTTTATTTCTAGCCTATGTGTGTCTTTATAGGCAAAGCATGTAATAGTTCTGTTTTTTTTTTTCATCCATTCAGCCACTCTATGTCTTTTGATTGGTGAATTGAGTCCATTTACATTTAATGTTATTATTGATAAGTAGGGACTTACTCCTGCCATTTTGTTATTTGTTTTTCTGGTTCTTTTACAGTCTTCCTTCTTTCCTTTGTTCCCATTTTCCTTTTAGTGAAGGTGTTTTTCTCTGAGGGTATGCTTTGATTTTTTCCATTTTTGGTGTATATTTTATGTTTTTCAACTTGAACTTATCATGAGGCTTGCAAATCCAATCACACTACCCACTATTTTAAACTTCTGATAACACTGATTGCATAAGCACACAAACAAACATGTAAAAAGAAAACTAACAAAAACTCTACTCTTTATTTATTTATTTATTTTGCAGTTGTTTTTTGTTTTGTTTTGTTTTGTTTTATTTTGTTTTTTTTGGAGATGGAGTTTCCTTCTTGCCCAAGCTAGAGTGCAATGGTGCAATCTTGGCTCACTGCAACCTCTGCCTCCCGGGTTCAAGTGATTCTCCTGCCTCAGCCTCCCGAGTAGCTGGGATTACAGGCACCCGCCACCATGCCAGGCTAATTTTGTATTTTTAGTAGACACAGGGTTTCACCACATTGGCTAGGCTGGTCTCAAACTCCTGACCTCAGGTGATCTGCCCGCCTTGGCCTCCCAAAGTGCTGGGATTACAGGCATGAGCCACCGCGCCCGGCCTGTTTTTTTGTTTTGTTTTGTCTTTTATTAATTATACTTTAAGTTTTGAGATACATGAGCAGAATGTTCAGGTTTGTTACATAGGTATACATGTGCCATGGTGGTTTGCTGCACCCATCAACTTGTCATCCAGGTTTTAAGCCCCACATGCATTAGATATTTGTCCTAATGCTATCCCTTCCCCACCCCTCACCCCCTGACAGGCCCCAGTGTGTGATGTTCTCCTCCCTGTGTTCATGCATTCTCACTGTTCAACTCCCTCTGATGAGTAAAATCATGCAGTAAAACTCTACACTTTAACTTCATCCCCTGGCTTTTTAACTTTTTTTTTTTCCTTTATGTCTTATTGTACTGTCTACATCTTGAAAAGTTGTTGTATTTATTATTATTGTTATTATTATTATTCTTATTATTGAGACAGTCTCACTCTGTCGCCCAGGCTGGAGTGCAGTGGCATCATCTCGGATCACTGCAAGCTCCACCTCCCGGGTTCACACCATTCTCCTTCCTCAGTCTCCCGAGTAGCTGGGACTACAGACACCCACCAACACACCCGGCTAATTTTGTTTAATTTTTTTATTTTTTATTTTCAGTAGAGATGGGGTTTCACCATGTTAGCCAGGATGGTCTTGGTCTCCTGACCTCGTGATCCGCCCGTCTTGGCTTCCCAAAGTGCTGGGATTACAGGCGTGAGCCACTGCACCCAGCCTGTATTTATTATTTTTGATTGGTTCTTCATTTAATCTTTCTACTTGAATAGTTACAGTGTTATAATATTCTGTGTGCTTACTATTACCAGTGAGTTTTGTACCTTCAGATGATTTCCTCTTGCTCTTAACATCCTTTTCTTTCACATTGAAGAATGCCTTCAGAATTTCTTGTAGGACAAGTTTGGTGTTGATGAATTCCCTCAGCTTTTGTTTGTCTTGGAAGGTCGTTATTTCTCCTTCATGTTTGTAGGCTATTTTTGCCAGACATACTATTCTAGGGTAAAAGTTATTTTCCTTCAGCACTTTAAATATGTCATGCCACTCTCTCATGGCATTTAAGGTTTCCACTGAAAAGTCTGCTGCCAGACATATTGGCGCTCCATTGTATGTTATTTATTTTTATTACTATTTTTTTTTCTCTTGCTGCCTTTATGATCCTTTCTGTATCCTTGATTTTGGGGAGTTTGATTATTAAGTACCTTGAGATAGTCTTCTTATGGTTAAATCTGCTTGGTGTTCTTGAATGTTGATATTCTTTCTGAATGTTGATTTGGGAAGTTCTCCATTGTTATCCCTTTGAATAAACATTCTACCCCATCTATTTCTCTGCCTCCTCTTTAAGGCCAGTAACTCAGAATTGCCCTTTTGGAGCTATTTTCTAGATCTTTTAGACACAGTTCATTGTATTTCATTCTCGTTCCTTTTGTCTCCTCTGACTGTGTATTTTCAAATAGCCTGTCTTCAAGCTGACTAATTCTTTCTTCTGCTTGTTCCATTCTACTCTTAAAAGACATTCTTCAATATGCCAGTTGAATTTTTCAATTCTAGAATTTCTGCTTGATTCTTTTTAACTATTTCAGTCTCTTTGCTGAATTTACCTTATAGAATTTTGAATTATTTCTCCGTGTTATCTTGAGTTTTTTTAGTTTCCTCAAAACAGCTATTTTACATTCTCTGAAAGGTCATATATCTCTCATTCTTCAGGATTAGTTCCTGGTACCTTATTTAGTTCACTTAGTGAGGCTATATTTCCCTAGATGATGTTGGTGCTTGTAGATGTTCATCTGTGTCCAGGTATTGGAGAGTTAGGTATTTATTGTATTCTTCACAATCTGGGCTTATTCATGCCCATCCTTCTTGGGAAGGCTTTCCGGGTATTCAAAGAGACTTGGGCCTAGAGTCAAATAATACTATGTTTATTTCAGACTCATAGAGGTACTGTGTTGGTAGACCTGGATACGATTTGGAAAAGTTCTCTGTATTACACCAGGCAGAAACTCTTGTTCTTTTTCCTTACTTTATCCCAAACTGAGTCTCCCTCTCTGTGCTGAGCTACCTAGACCTGGGATTGTGGTGATGCAAGCACCACTGTGGCCACCACCACTGGGATTGTGCTGGGTTAGATCTGCATCCAGCACAGCACTGAGGTCTTTCCCAGAGCCCTTCCTTTTAGGGTGGCAACTTCCCCCATGCCTCAGGCATTTCCAGAGATGCTGTCTGGGATCCAGGGATAGGAGTCAAAAACCTTAGCAGTTGACATGATGCTCTATTTTACTGTGGCTAAGCTGGCACTCACACTTCAATACCAAATCCTCCTCGCTCTTCCCTCCCCTTTCCACAGTCAGTAGAGCCTCTTCCTGTGGCCCCACCACTGGTCCACAGGGGTTCTGCCAGGCTACTGGTGATGTTCACGTAAAGCCCAATGTCTCTTCTGTCAGCATATAGAAAATGCTGCCAGGACTGGGCTTACCCTTCAGAGCAGTGGGCTCCCTTCTGGCCCAGGGCAAGTTCAGAAATGCTGTTTAAAAGCCTAGGCCTGGACTTGGTGGCCCCAAGAACTTCCTTGTTGTTCTACCCTACTGTGGTCAAGCTGGTACCTAAGGTGCAAGACAAAGTCCCCTTTACTTCCCCCCCTTTTTTTTTTTTACTTTTTACTTTTCTCAAACAGAAGGGGTTTTTCCTCATAGCCACCACAGCTGGGAATGTTCTGGGTCATCCCTGAAGCCAGCACATCTCAGAGCCCAAGGCCCACAGTGTACTCTGTGGGTATCACTGCTGGTTATTAAGGGCCCAAGGGCTCCTTAGTTAGCAAGTGATGCATCCTGCCAGGATTGGGTCCTTCCCTTCAAAGCAGTGGGTTCCCATTTTGCCAGTGTGTGCTAGAATTGTCATCCAGGAGCCAGGGCCTGGAATGGAGGTCTCAACTCTGCATGGTGCCCTATACTACTGTGGCTGAAGTGATATTCAAGATGCAAGACAAAGTCACAAAGTCCTCTTTTCTCTTCCCTCTCCTCTCCTTAAGCAGAAGAAAGGACTCACTTTCATTGCTGCAAGCTGTACTACCTGGGGTTGGGGGAGGGATGGTGCAAGTATTCCCTTAAGCCATACCAGCTGGTGTCTCCCTAGGTCACATGCCACCCTAGTTCACTAGCTTTAAGACCAACCTAGCACTAGGAATTTCCTAAGAATTGCAGTCTTTGTGTCCTAGACTGCATTTCAAGTTTGCCTAGGAACCCAGAGCTCTTCAGCTTGCAGTGACGAGGCTTGCCAAGAAACTCAAGTTCTAGCTGCTGGGACAGGCAATTCTCCTCTGGCTAAGTCTGGTCCAAATGCTTACTCTGTGTGCTGGCTTAGACCAGTATGGCTTTATTCTGCTCTATGACAGGGCAGCACTGAGCTCAATTTACAGTCCCCCAGTTGCTGGACTCTTCCTACCCAAAGTGCACAGATTCCTTCTTGGCACTGCACACCTGGTGCTGGGTATGAGGGAGGCAGCAAACTGTCTCTGCTGCCCTCTTCAGTGCCTCTTTTATCAATATGAAGTTAAAACTAGGTGCTGTAATTGCTTACCTGCTTTTTGGTTCTTGTGACTATGCTTTTCTGTGTGTAGGTAGTTGTTAAAATTGGTGTTCTAGCGTGTGGATAAATGGTGTAGGCTTCTATTCTGCCATGTTGCTCTGCCCACCTCATTTTCAATCTATGTTTGTCCTAGACAAAGCATGTCTCTTGCTGATCACATATGAATAGTTGAATTAATATCTACCCTATTTTTACTCTTTTTATACTTGCCCTTCTTGTTTCTTTTTTTGTCTTACACTCTTTTCCTGCATTATTTGCTTTTATGTAAGCATTTTATATAAATTCTTTTTCTCTCCTCTCTTTACATATCAATAATGCTTCTCTTTTTTTGGAAGGAAGAGGCTTTAATCAGCTGGGAGCATCGACAGACTTGCATCTTAAGATCCAAACTCCCTGAAGAAGTCTCTGGCCCTTTTAATGGCTTACAATTCTAAGGGGTCCACATGAAAGGGTTGTGATAGATTGTGCAAGTGTGGGCTATGTGACTGGGGGCTACATGCATCAGCAGTGGGGGCTAGCAGAACAGAACAGAGAGTTTCACAATGCTTCCTCATATGGTCAGGTCAGGAGTTGATCTTTAACTACCAGGCCCAGGTAGCAGTGCCAAACAGTCTGGCCATTGATCTTACTTCTGCTTCTTTCTAACTTTTTGCTTCCTTCTGAAACAGGAGACAATGAGAGAGGTGGTCTCCTTCCTCAGTGAAACCTCATCTCTACTAAAAAATAGAAACATTAGCAGAGAGTGGTTCTGGGCATCTGTAATCCCAGCTACTCAGGAGGCTGAGGCAGGAGAATTGCCTGAACCCAGGAGGCAGATGTTGCAATGAGCAGTGATCCTGCCATTGCACTCCAGCCTGGGCAACAGAGTGAAATTCCATCTCAAAAAAACAAGAGGTTGTGTATGGTGGCTCATATCTGCAATCCCAGCACTTTGGGAGGCTGAGGAGGGTGGATCACCTGAGCTCACGAGTTCAAGACAAGCCTGAACAACATGGAGAAACTCCATCTCTACTAAAACTACAAAATTAGCTGGGCGTGGTGGCGCACGCCTATAGTCCCAACTACTCAGGAGACTGAGGCAGGAGAATCACTTGAACTTGGAAGGCAGAGGTTGCAGTGAGCTGAGATTGTGCCATTGTACTCCAGCCTGGACAACAAAAGCAACATTCTGTCTCAAAAAAAGAAGAAAAAAAAAAAGTCGATATTTGGAGGCAGAGACCCCAGAGGTGCAGGTGCATGCAGGAAAGGCCACAGAGGACACAGCTGGAAGACTCCCTGCCAGCCAGGAGGAGCAGTCTCCAAGCAAACAACCCCATCCACCCCTCAAACTTGGACCTGCAGCCTCCAGATCTGCGAGAAAATAAATGTCTGCCGTGTGGACACCTGGCCCGGGGCATCTTCTATGGAGGCCACAGCATGAAGGGGTCATTTTTATAGAGTCTCATTCTCTAATAACTTACATCTGCTTTGAAAATGTCAAGTCAAATTTAAAGTGTGGAGAAGAGCCTCTAAGTCTCACTTTTCATTTGCAAAGAAAGAATTGTAATTTGGGACATACACGCAGTCCAGGTGGTGTTCACCATGTTGGGAGAACAGAGGCGGCAACAGGTTTTATAAAAAGGAGAAATGGGCTAGGCACTGTAGCTCACACCAACAATCCCCGCAATTTGGGAGGCCAAGGAGGGCAGATCGCCTGAGGCCAAGAGTTTAAGACCAGCCCAAGCTGGGCCCGGTGGCTCACGCCTATAATCCCAGCACTTTGGGTGTCCGAGATGGCTGGATCTTGAGATCAGGAGTTCAAGACCAGCCTGGCCAAGATGCTGAAACCCCATCTCTACTAAAAACACAAAAATTAGCCAGGCATGGTGGCACGTGCATGTAATCCCAGTTACTTGGGAGGCTGAGGCAGGAGAATAGCCTGAACCTGGGCGACAGAGGTTACAGTGAGCTGAGATCGCACCACTGCACCCCAGCCTGGGGAGCAGAGCAAGACTCTGTTTCAAAGAATAAAATAAAAATAAGACCAGCCTGGGCAACATGATGAAGTCCGTTTTTATGAAAAATACAAAAATTAGCCCGGCATGGTGGTGCACGCCTGTAATCCCAGCTACTCGGGAGGCTGAAACAGGATAATCACTTGAACAAGGGAGGAGGAGGTTGCAGTGAGCCAAGACTGGGTCATTGTCCTTCAGCCTGGGTGACAAGGTGAGATGTTTCAAAAAAAAAGAAGAAATGTTCTCTTGCCCTTTGGGAAAGCCCATGGGCACTAGGAAGGGTTGGGAGCTGGGAGGTTCCGTTGCTGAGTCGCTGCTTTTGGAGCAAGGAGTCCAAGTCTTACAGCCATTTATCGCAGAAGCTATGGATAAAGCTGGTTTCGGGGTACAACGCACAGTTTCTGGAGTCAGGCTTACAGAGAAGTCCATTTTGGGAGCAATGGTGTGTGGCCCGACTGCTTTTCATCCCTGGCTCCTGGCCTCTGTTTTATCTGGGTAAGACATGAATGACCCAATTCGTAGGATGAAATTTACAAAGGATGTTTCTCAAAACTTCTGGTATTCAATTTACATATATTCATACCCATTTAGGTTGAGTTTATTTATGAATTTATTTTCAGGCAGGGTCTCAATCTGTCATGCTGCCCGGAGTTCAGTGGCGCTATCTCAGTTCACTGCAGCCTCCATCTCCCCAGCTCAAGCAATCTTCCCACTCCAGCCTCCCAAGTAGCTTAAACCACAGGTGCATGCAACCACACCTGGCTATTTATTTATTTATTTATTTATTTATTTTTTGTAGAGATGGGGCTTTGTTCTGTGGCCCAGGCTGGTCTCAAACTCCTGGGCTCAAGGGATTCTCCCACCTCTGCCTCCCAAATTGCTGGGGGATTACAGGTGTGAGTCACTGCGGCTAGCCCAGGTTGAGTTTAATAAGATTTGTTTATGCGGCCGGGTGGGGTTGCTTATGCCTGTAATCCCAGTACTTTGGGAGGCCGAGATGAGCAGATCACCTGAGGTCAGGAGTTCAAGACCAGCCTGGCCAACATGGTGAAACCCAGTTATTACTAAAAATACAAAAAAAAAAAAAAAATTAGCTGGACATGGTGGCAGGCATCTGTAATCCCAGCTATTTGGGAGGCTGAGGCAGGAGAATCACTTGAACCTGGTAGGCGGAGTTTGCAGTGAGCCAACATCAAGCCATTGTACTCCGGTCTGGGTGACAGAGCGAAACTCCGTCTCAAAAAAAAAAAAAAAAAGTTGGTTATGCTGGGGACATGGGAAAAGGCAGGTTAGGGGCACACAGGCTCAGGGAACGGGATCTTGGTGGGTGGATGGGTAGCCATGGAGGCAGAAAGGGGCCTTTGAAGGAAGAGCCTGGGAGAGTGGGGAGGAGGTGATGAGGCAGGGGAGCACTGTGAAATGGCCCTGAGGGCAGGAGGGGCTCAGGCTGACCAGGCAAAAGCAGAGCTGGTCCAGGGTGGAGGGGAGGCCCACGCAGCATGAGCAGGAGGCTAGAGGAGACAGACCATGAGGCCCGGGGAGACCCCTCACTCGAGAATCTCCTGCAGTTTGCTGTCCAGGAATAGAAAGTTGTAGTTTAGTCCCTTCCAAGGCTTGAACGGCTCATCACCATTGTACACAAAGTTTTCCCAACAATATTTAAAATCTTCGTAGCCCATGATCTCCACGGAGGCCCCTTCCTCACTCAGGCTGCAGAGCCCCTGCTGGTAATCTGTATCCCAGAAGTAGTAGAGGCGGGCGGCGAAGATGGCGAGCTTCGTATTACTGTGCCTGGCCAGGAACTCGGCCACCTCCCCTGCACAATCTAGGCAAGGGCTCCAAGATGTGTACCAGGTGACCTGGTAGTTTGTGTTAGGAGACAGTATGTCCTTGCAGAACCAAGAGAGGAAGCACCTTTCTGCATGACAATGGGTCTCAGGATCAACCTGGTTTCGGAAGACGCCCTCTTCCAGGAGACAGTTGAACACTGCTTTATAATTTCCATGGTGAAGCACAGCCAGCTTTCGTTCCGACCATAGGCTTTCCGTAGGTTTTTAAAGTGGAAGTAGAATATGTGTGGATACATTGCCTCCATTCGGTTTCTGAGAATCTCCTTTGGCTTGCGGTGCAGGAATGCATAATTGTCATCGAACTTGTCCCAAGGCATGAATGACTGACCTTCATTGTACACAAAGTTTTCCTAGCAGTATGCAAATTCTTCATCGTCCATGATCTTCACGCGAGCCCCTGCCTGACGCAGCCTGCAGAACGCCCTGCGGTAATCTGTTTCCCAGTAGTAGTAGAGACGGGCAGCAGAGATGGTCAGGGTGACATTAGGGTGCTCAGCTAGGAATTCGGCCACCTTCGCCACACAGTTCGGGCAGGGGGTCCAGGATACAAACCAGGTGATCTGGAAGCGCTTGTAAGCAGACAGCTGGTTGCCACAGAACCAAGAGAGGAAGCACATTTCTGTGTGGTACTGAGGCTCGAAATACATCTGGCCTAGAAAGATGTTTGCGCCCAAAGTGGGCATTGAGGGGCCCCTTGTTTTCACTTCATAGCACAGCCAGACGGTATTCCGACGAGAAAGGATGGGTCTGTTATTAAAGTTGTAGAAGAATGTGCCTCGATACATTCGCTCCACTGTGTTTCTGAACTGAAGCTTCATCCTTGGCTGGCTAGTCCCGACTATGATCTTTGTCTGGAGCAGGAGGGTTTCACTTTCTGCTACAGGCTCCTGGTTTTAGAACAGCCCTCCTTAAAGTGACCTCCCAGGGCCTCGTAGTCATGGCCCCTCCCTCTTCCTGCTCTGGCGCTGGAGTGGGAGGCTGTGGGATGCTTTATCTTCCTCAGGCTCTCACCCTCTTTCTGTTTTTCTCTGGGGTCCTCCCCCTGGCAGAGGGACCTCTGATAAAGACAGGCCGCTCTGTGCGGCAGGACCCAAGGTAACTGCGAAGGGAAAGAGCAATAATGCTTCTTTTTAAAAACTTTTTAAGTGGCAATCCTAGAGTTTGTAATATACATTCACAACTAATCCAAGTCCACTTTCAAAAAACAGTATACTGCTTCATGGATAGTGCAAGTAGCTTATAACAGAGTATTCCCAATTCCTCACTCCTATTCCTTATAACACTGACGTCACTAATTTCACTTACCCATAAATTGTCATCACTGAATACATTGTTGCCATTTAAATCAAACAAGAAAATTAAAATATTTTATTTTACCTTTATCCATTCTCTAATGTTCTTCTTTTATTCATGCAGATCAAGTTTTTGAACAACATAATTTTCCTTTTATCAAGTTCTTTTAACATTTCTTGCAAGGCAGGTCTACTGGCAACAAATTCCCTCTTTTTTCTTTTCTTTTTTTTTTTGGCTTATCTGAGAAAGTCTTTCTCCTTCATTTTGGAAGTTTAATAGCCTTGACTTGAATACAGAATTTAATGTTGGTGTGGGTTTTCTTTCAACTTAAGTATTCCACTCCACTCCCTTCTTGTTTGCATGGTTCCTGAAGAGATGTCCTATGTAATTAGTATCCTTGATTTTCTATAGATTTTTCCCCCTCTGGTTACATTCAAGATTTTCTCTGTCTTTAATTTTCTGCAACCTGAGTACAATATACCTAGATGTGGATACTTAAAAAAATATTTATTCTGCTTGGTAATATCTGAACTTCTTGAATCCATGGTTTGGTTTTTGTAACTAATTTTGAAAAACTCTCAGACATTATCCTTTCAAATATTTCTTATTTTCCTTTATCATTTCTTTTCCTTCTGGTATGCCCATTATGCATATGTTAAACTTTTTGTAATTGTTCCACAGATCTTGTGTTCTTTCTTCTGTTTATTTTCTAATTTTTTTCATTTTTGTTTCAGAAATTTCTATTTACGTATCTTCAGTCTCACTGATTATTTCCTTATCTGTGTCCACTCTACTAATGAGCCAATCAAAGGCATTCTTTATTTCAGTTACAGTGTTTTTCATTTCTAGCATTTAAAAAATATTTCTTAGAGTTTTCATCTCTATACTTACGTTACTCTTCTGATCTTCCATGCTGTCCACTTTTCCCATTGGAACCATTAGCATATTAAGCATACTTATTTTAAATGCCTGGTCTGATTATTCCAAAATCTCTGCCATATCTAAGTCTTGTTTCAATTTTTGCTCTCTCTCTCTTCAAACTGCGTCTTTTGTCTTTTGGTATGCCTTGTAATTGTTGTTGAAAGCCAGACATGGGTAAAAAGAACTGAGGTAAATAGGCCTTTAGTATGAGCTTTTCTGTTTATCTGGCTAGGAGTTGGACTATGTTTACTCTTTGCTGCAGTGATAGGTGTAATATGCTAAAATTTCCTTTTGTGTCCCTATTTTTATATGTTTTATTGTCTTTGAGTTTCCCTAAATACTTTTTCTTAAATAAGATCTGAGATATAGATTTCTTTCTATTCTTTCCCTACTGATGTGGCTCCTGTGTTATAAAGCTGTGATCTTCAAATGTGTTTATTAGTTTCCTCTCTTCACCTATTAGTGAGATAGAAATTCTAAGTGGGACCTCAATGGAGTTTATTTCTTGGTACCCTACATTAAAGGCTAAAAGAGACTGTAGTGAGGTATTTCCCTTTCCCCAGGTAGGTTAGACTCTGGTAATATTCAAGATACGCTCTGGTAAAATAGTTTCCCACAAGGGAAGGCTTTTATTAAGAAAAATAGAATATACTAGGTGTATCAACATGGTTACTCTTCCTTTCCTCTTGCTGAAAGCATTAGGGAATTTTTCTCTGATCTGCCATCTGAGATCCCAGTGAGGCTCCTGAAAGGAAAACTCATTAACATGTGGGGGCTCCCCTATGACTGGGCCTCTTGGTTGCTCTCAACTGAGCTTCCAGCAACCTATCAATTGTAGTCAAAATTTTCCTACCCAGGCACTCAATCCAATGACTCACTTTTATTTCTTGGTTTCTACTCTGATAAGCATTGATTCTCTGTGTTCACCTGTCTCTCCAATTTTGCAGGCAGTGGTTTGCACTGTGACCTCAATTCTCTGATGGCTCTAGGAAGAGTTGTTGATTTTCAGCTTGTTCTACTTTTGTCGTATTGTGAGGATGGGAAGAATATAGCTCCTTATATGTTGAACAGAAAATTGAAAGTCTTGACTGATTTTTGACATTCAGTGGGGGAAAAACAGTCTTTTTTTTTAGAGAAATATATATATATATTTTTATTATACTTCTAAGTTCTAGGGTACATGTGCACAACGTACAGGTTTGTTACATATGTATACATGTGCCATGTTGGTGTGCTGCACCCATTAACTCATCATTTACATTAGGTATATCTCCTAATGCTATCC
>NW_012120543.1:224657-231189 GCF_000951035.1 Colobus angolensis palliatus
TGTTTATAGTATTCTCTGATGGTAGTTTGTATTTCTGTGGGGTCGGTGTTGATATCCCCTTTATCATTTTTTATTGTGTCTATTTGATTCTTCTCTCTTTTCTTTATTAGTCTTGCTAGTGGTCTATCAATTTTGCTGATCTTTTCAAAAAACCAGCTCCTGGATTCATTGATTTTTTGGAGGGCTTTTTGTGTCTCTATCTCCTTCAGTTCTGCTCTGATCTTTGTTATTTCTTGCCTTCTGCTAGCTTTTGAATGTGAAAAACAGTCTTTTTAATGGGTGGTGTTGAAGCAACTTGATAGCCACATATGAAAGAATGAAGTTGGACTCTTACCTAATACATAGGCAAAAGTGAACTCAAAATGTATCAAATACCTATATATAAGAGCTAAAACTATATAACTCTAAAAGAAAACATAGGGACAGACCTTTGTGATCCTGAATTTTGTCATGGAGTCTTATATATGACATGAAAAGTCCAAGAAACCAAGGAAAAATGATAAATTGGACTTTGTCTAGTTTTAAAACTTTATGAGTCAAAAGACACTATCAAGCAAGTGAAAAGTCAACCCACAAAATGAGAAAAATATTTACAAGGCATATATCTGGTAAGGGAATTATATCTAGAATATACAAATAACTCATAACTCAATAGTAAGAAGACAGTTAATTTAATTAAAAATGGGCAAAGGATCTGAACAGACATTTCTTCAAAGAAGATATACAAATAGCGAATAAGCAAATGAAAACATGTTCAACATCATTAGTACCCTCACTAGTTTTCTCAACATCATTATTAAATGCATAAAAATCGTATTGAGATACTACTTTACACAGAAAAGGATGGCTAAGATCATATAGTCAAATAATAAAAAGTGTTGTTCAAGATGTGAGAAATTGTAACCCTCACAGACCGATAGGGAGAATAAAAAACGGTGCAGTCATTTCCGCTTTGGGAAACAGTTTAGCGGTTCCTAAAAAAGTTGAATATAGTTACAAATTGACCCCCAAATCCCACTTCGAGGCATGTACTGAAAATAAATAAAAATATTGACGTACAAAAATACTTTTACAGGAATGTTAATAGTTACATTATTTATAGTAGCCAAAAAGTGGAAATAAGTCAAATGTCTATTAACATTTTTTGGTGCCTAAACCTGAGATTAAATGGATAAATACAATGCAGTACACACCGTTGCAATACATGGATTATTATCTGACCATAATGAGAAATGAAGTACTGAGATATACTAAAACATAGATGAAACTTAGAAAACATTATGCTAAGCATTAATAGTTAGTCATAATAGACCACATGTTATATGATTCCATTTGCATAAAATACCAAGAATAGGCAAATCTATAAATACGGAAAGCATCTAAGTGGTCACCCAGGGATGAGGGGTTGGAACAGTGAAGAACTATAGTTGGAGTCTATGGGATTTCTCTTTGGGGTGATAAAATTATTTTAAAATCACTTGTGGTGATGGTTACACAAGTTTGTGAATATACCAAAAAACTGAATTGTATACTTTAAATATTTAAATTGTATGGTATGTGAATTATGTCTCAATAAATCTGTTACAAAAACAGATATAAGAAACAGTTAAAATTAGAAGTCCAGAATCTACTGATACAAACTTTTTAGAAAACTAATAGGCCACATCTACTAAAACTGAACATATGTGTACCCTATGCCTATCAATTCCTCAGTATATATTCAAAAAATGCTCATGTGCATGAAAATATATGCATAATTATGCTCATAACAGTATTATTTATAATAGTTCAAAACCAGAAGCAACCTAAACACCCATCAACAGTAGATTGAATACATTGTGGTATATTTATGCACTAAGATGTGGTACAGAAAGGAGAACAGACATGCTGCAAATACATGTGACAATATGGATGAATCTCACAAGCTTAATGGTGATCAAAAGAAGCCAGACAAAGAGGAGTATATACTGAAGGATTCCATTTATTTAAAGCATGAAAGAAGCAAAACTAATACTCAGAAGAGTGGTTATCATTCTTGGGCATAGTGACTGGAAGGCAGCATAAAAGAGGCTTCTGGGGGCTGATCATGTTCTGTGTCTTGATCTGGGGGCTGGTTATATGAGTGTCCTCGCCTTGTGAACATTCAAGATACACATTTAGGTATATCTACTTTTCCATATGTGTATTTTACTTAAGTAAAATGTTTTGAAAAACTGCTTAGTAGGATACATTTTTTATATATGGCTTTCATCAACTGAGGTACCTGCATGCGGATCAGAAATCAAATTTTTTTTCTGCAAGCAAGTTTATTCCAGTTATACTTGTTATAAACCAACAAAATGTACATGCAATACGTAAACAAAGACCAGCAATGCATTTGGAGAATATTTTTTGCAAAACGTATTACATGCAAATAATTAGAATACAGAATACATAAGAAGCCCATAAGAAGCAATACCATAAAGAAAAGAAACTTCAAAAGAAGTGGGGCAAAATATATTGAAAGGTTGTTAAGAGAAGAGGAATTATGTAGAGCCACAAAATCTATAGATGTTCACTCTCATGACATAATTTGGGAAATGCGGATTCAAACACTAGGGAGGACCGGGTGCAGTGGCTCTCGCCTGTAATCCCAGCACTTTGGGAGGCCGAGGTGGGCAGATTACTTGAGGTCAAGAGTTCGAGATCAGTCTGGCCAACATGATGAAATCCCATCTCTACTAAAAATACAAAAATTAGCCCGGCGTGGTGGCATGTGCCTATAGTCCCAGCTATTGAGGAAGCTGAGGCAGGAGAATTGCTTGAGCCCAGGAGGTTGCAGTGAGCAGAGAGTGTGCAAGTGCACTCCAGCCTGGGTGACAGAGTGAGACTCTGTCTCAAAAGACAAACAAACAAACAAAAAATACTAAAGTGATGCTAATTTTTACCCATTAGATTGGCAAAAAGAAGTCTGGAAAAACTGGATATTGGCAAGAATGCAGGAAAAGACGAACTGCTCACCACAGCTAATATGAGTATAAATTAGTGCAATTACTGTGAAAAGCTATTTGGCAATTCACATCTAGATAGATTGAAGGTGCACATATTCTGTAATCTAGAAATATCCCTTTTATGAGGCATGTTTATAGACTAATAGGAAGAAATTGCAAGAATATTAATTATAGCACTGTTTGTAACACAAAAAAATGGAAGCAGTGAAAGTGTTCACAAGAGTGAGAATATATAAGTAAACTATGGTGTATTCATATAATGGAATATTATATAGAAATTAAAATAAATGTGCTTCTATGTGTAACAGTAAAACATGGCTAAATCTAAATCATCATAACATTGGGTGAAAAAAGCAAGTTGTAGAAATTGCGCATAGTGTAATGTAATTTGTAATGCAATATCACCAGAAAATAATTCATTTAACAAATCTGCACTGTGTGCACAGTCCTTGGTACATGGGATTGGTGAACAAAACAGAGATCTTTGCCCTCATGGATCTTATGTTTTAATAGTGGAACATTTACTGCTGAAATGAAACAGCAAAGTAGGGTGAGGGGATGGAAGAAACAGGGTTGGCAGGTGGCAATATTAAATAGATTCAGGTAGGTCTCATTAAAACTGTGAAATTTGAGCCTTTAAGATATTGAGAGAACTTAAGCAAATGGTTATACTGGAAAAGAGCACTCTTTTCAGAGGGATCAGACATCGCTGCACCTATTAACCCATCATCCAGGTTCCCTTCCCTCGACCTCCACTCCCCAACAGGCCCCTGTGTGATTTGTTCCCCTCTCTGAGTCCATGTGTTCTCATCGTTCAACTCCCACTTACGAGTGAGAACATGCGGTGTTTGGTTTTCTTTTCCTGCGTTAGTTTGCTGAGGATAATGCCTTCCAGCTTTATCCATGTCTCTGCAAAGTACATCATCTCATTCATTTTTATGGCTACATAATATTCCATGGTATATATGTACCACATTTTCTTTATCCAGTCTATCACTGAT
Source organism: Colobus angolensis palliatus (assembly GCF_000951035.1). NCBI lineage: Eukaryota > Metazoa > Chordata > Mammalia > Primates > Cercopithecidae > Colobus > Colobus angolensis. The sequence goes on from NW_012120543.1 coordinate 228,649, forward strand.
GGGGATTTGGGTTGGTTGCACATCTTTGCTATTATAAATAGGGCTGCAATAAACATACATGTTCATGTGTCTTTACAGTAGAATGATTTATATTCCTTTGGGTATATACCCAGTAATGTGATTGCTGGGTCAAATAGTATTTCTTGTTCTAAACCCTTCAGGAATTGCCACAACGTCTTCCACAATAGTTGAACTAATTTACATTCCCACCAACAGTGCAAGAGCTTTCCTAGTTCCCCACAGCCTTGCCAGCATCTCTTGTTTCTTGAGTTTTTAATAATCACCATTCTGCTATTCTGGCCGGGGATGAGATGGTATCTCATTGTGGTTTTGATTTGCATTTCTCAAATGATCAGTGATGTTGAGCTTTTTTTTCATATGTTTGCTGTCCGCATAAATGTCTTCTTTTGAGGAGTGTCTGTTCATGTTCTTTGCCCACTTTTAGATGGGGGCGTTTTTTTCTTGTAAGTTTGTTTAAGTTCCTTGAAGATTCTGGGGATTAGACCTTTGTCAGAAGGGTAGATTGCAAAATTTTTCTACTATTCTGTAGGTTGCCTGTTCACTCTGCTGATAGATTCTTTTGCTGTGCAGAAGCTCTTCAGTTTAATTAGATCCCATTTGTCAACTTTTGCTTTTGTTGCAATTGCTTTTGGCATTTTTGTCATGAAATCTTTGCCCATGCCTATGTCATGAATGGTATTACCTAGGTTTTTTTCTAGGGTTTTTACGGTTTTGGGTTTCACATTTAAGTCTTTAATCCATCTTGAGTTAATTTTTGTATAAGGTGTAAGGAAGGGGGCCAGTTTCAGTTTTCTGAATAAGGCTAGTCAGTTTTCCCAGAATCCTTTCCCCATTTCTTGTTTTTGTCAGGTTTGTTGAAGATCAGATGGTTGTAGATGTGTGGTGTTATTTCTCAGTTTTCTACTCTGTTCCATTGGTCTATATGTCTGTTTTGGTACCAGGACCATGCTGTTTTGGTTACTGTAGCCTTGTAGTATAGTTTGCAGTCAGGTAGCATGATGCCTCCAGCTTTGTTCTTTTTGCTTAGGATTGTCTTGGCTATAGGGTTCTTTTTTTTTTTTCCCAAATGAAATTTAAACTAGTTTTTTTCTAATTCTGTGAAGAATGTCAATGGTAGTTTGATGGGAATAACACTGAATTTATAAATTACTTTGGGTAGTATGGCCATTTTCACGATATTGATTCTTCCTATCCATGAGGATGGACTGTTTTTCCATTTGTTTGTGTCTTCTCTTATTTCCTTGAGCAGTGGTTTGTAGTTCTCTTGAAGAGGTCATTCACTTCCCTTGTTAGCTTTATTCCTAGGTATTTTATTCTCTGTGTACCAGTTTTAAATGGGAGTTCATTCATGATTTGGCTCTCTGCCTGTTTATTGTTGGCATATAGGAATGCTTGTGATTTTTGCACACTGATTTATTGTGATTTTTGCACATTGATTTTGACTTTGCTGAAATTGCTTATCAGCCTAAGGAGTTTTGGAGCTGAGACGACGGGTTTTCTAAATATAGAATCATTTCATCTGCAAAGAGAGACAATTTGACTTCCTTTCTTCCTATTTGAATACCCTTATTTCTTTATCTTGCCCGATTGCCCTGGTCAGAACTTCCAATACTATGTTAAATAGGAATGGTGAGAGAGGACATCCTTGTCTTGTGCCAGTTTTCAAAGGGAATGTTTTCAGCTTTTGACCATTCAGTATGATATTGGCTGTGGGTTTGTCATAAACAGCTCTTATTTTTTTGAGATATGTTTTATCAATACCTAGTTTAATGAGAGTTTTCAACGTGAAAGGATGTTTAATTTTATCAAAAGCCTTTTCTGCATCTATTGAGACAATCCTGTGTTTTTTTCCATTGATTCTGTTTATGTGATGGATTACATTTATTGATTTGCATATATTGAACCAGCCTTGCACTTTGGAGATGAAGCCCACTTGATCATGGTGGATAAGCTTTTTGATATGCTGCTGGATTAGGTTTGCCAGTATTTTATTGAAGATTTTTGCATCAATATTCATCAGGGATATTGGCCTGAAGTTTTGTTTCTTTGTTGTGTCTCTGCCAGGTTTTGGTATCACTATGATGCTGGCTTCATAAAATGAGTCAGGGAGGAGTCCCTCCTTTTCAATTGTTTGGGATAGTTTCAGAAGGAATGGTACCATCTCCTCTTTGTACCTCTTGTAGAATTCTGCTGTGAATGTGTCTGGTCCTGGGGTTTTTTTTGGTTGGTAGGTTATTAATTACTGGCTCAACTACAGAACTTTTTATTGAACTATTCAGAGATTCAACTTCTTCCTGGTTTAATCTTGGGAGAGTGTATGTCTCTAGGAACTTATCCATTCCTTCTAGATTTTCTAGTTTATATGCATAGAGGTGTTTATAGTATTCTCTGATGGTAGATCGTATTTCTCTATCACAGTAGTGATACCCCTTTATCATTCTTTTATTGTGTCTATTTGATTCTTCTCTCTTTTCTTCTTTATTTGTCTAGCTAGTGGTCTATCTATGTGTTTTTTTCCCC
>NW_012120543.1:237734-250453 GCF_000951035.1 Colobus angolensis palliatus
TGAGCAGGCAGTCTGTCCCTTCTCAGATCTCAACCTCCGTGTTGGGAGATCCACTGCTCTCTTCAAAGTTGTCAGACAGAGTCGTTCGCGCCTGCTGACATGGACATTTAGTGCTATAAATTTCCCTCTTTTGGGAAATTTTAGCTGTGTCCCAGAGATTCTGGTATGTTGTCTCTTTGTTCAAGTTGGTTTCAAAAAGCTTCTTGATTTCTGCCTTAATTTCATTTTACCCAGAGTCATTCAGGAGCAGGTTGTTCAATTTCCATGTAGTTGTGTGCTTTTGGGTGAGTTTCTTAATCCTGAGTTCTAATTTGATTGCACTCTGGCCTAAGAGACTGTTTGTTATGATTTCAGTTCTTTTGCATTGGCTGAGGAGTGTTTTACTTTCGATTATCTGGTCGATTTTTGAATAAGTGCCATGCAGCACTGAGAAGAATGTATATGCTGTTGATTTGAGATGGAGAGTTCTGTAGATGCCTATTAGGTCCACTTGATCCGGAGGTGAGTTCAAGTCCTGAATATCCTTGTCAATTTTCTCTCTCGTTGATAAGTCTAATATTGACAGTGGAGTTAATGTCTCCCACTATTATTGTGTGGGAGTATAAGTCTCTTTGTAGGTTTCTAAGAACTTGTTTTATGAATCTGGGTGCTCCTGTATTGGTGGATATATATTTAGAATAGTTAGCTTTTCTTGTTGAATTGATCCCTTTATCATTATGTAATGCCTTTCTTTGTCTTTTCTGATCTTTGTTGGTTTCAAGTCTGTTTTGTCAGAGACTAGGATTGTAATCCCTGCTTTTTTTGCTTTCCATTTGCTTGGTAAATATTCCTCCATCCATTTATTTTGAACCTATGTGTGACTTTGCACTTGGGATGTGTTTCCTGAATACAACACATCAATGCTTCTTGACCCTTTATCCAGTTTGCCCGTCCGTGTCCTTTAATTGGGGCATTTAGCCCATTTACATTTAAGGTTAATATTGTTATGTGTGAATTTGATCCCGTCGTCATGATGCTATCTGGTTATTTTGCACACCAGTTGATGCAGTTTCTTCATAGTGTCATTGGTCTTTAGGAATAGTAAGGAGGCCATGGATGGGGCAGAGTGAGTGATGAAGAGAGTAGATAGATGGGTCAGAGAAATGATGGTGAGCCAGAAAATGTGGGGCCTTTTAGGAACTTTGACTCTAACTCTGAGGAGAATAAGGTGCCTTTGCAGGACTTTGAGTAGAGGAGCACCATGATTTGACTTATATTTTTAAAATAATCACTTTACATTCTATGTTGAGAATACAAAAACTAGGGAGCAAGAGCTGAAGTAGAGAGACCTGCCAAAAACTACTCCAGTTATCCAGATGAGATACGATGGTGGATTAGACTTTATGCATACAAATGGAGACGATAAGTGGTTGGATTTTGGATGCATTTTGAGTGCAGCCAAAATAATTTCCTGATGGATTGTATGTGTAGTGTAAAAGAAAGGGAGGAATTAAGGATGATATCAATATTTTTGACATGACCATATGGATAATGGAGTCGCCATCAATTGAGATGGGGAAGGCTGGGGGAGGAGTGGGTTTCGGAGAAAAGATTAGTAGTTTAGTCTGTGACATTTTATGTTTGAGATGTCTATAAGACATCTGAGTGGAGGTGCTGCATAGGCAGTTGTATATATCAGACTGGAGTTTAGGATGCAGATCTGGCCTGCAGACACGAATATAGAAATTGTTAACATAAAAATGTTTTCTATAGCTATTGGACTGGGAGATAGCACCAGGGAAGTGTAGATAGAAATGAGTAGAAGAACAGGGACTGAGTCCTGGGTCACTCCCATTTATACAGGTCTGGGAGAAGAGGAAGAGCTAGTGAGGATGGAGAAAATAGGAGAGTGCAGTGTCCTGGGAGCCATGCGATGTAAGTGAAGTGAGAAGAACTCTCATCAACTATGCCAAATGCTGCTGATAGTTCAAAATGAGGGATTAAAAATTGACCATTGTATTGAGCCATGTGAAAGCCATTGATGACCTTGACAAAAGTAATTTCAGTTGAGTGGAAGAGGTGCGTACCTGATTGATGTGTTCAAGAGAGACCAGGAGAAGAAAAATTGGAAATAGGCAACTGTTAAAAGAGAATAACAGAGTAGTCAAACTGGATATCTGAGGAAATAACTTTCCTGACATAAAGAATAGATATTGTAAAGGCCCTAACACAATAGTGAGCATGGCTTGTCTGAGGAATAATAGGGAGGCCACGCCTGGAACAGAGGGAATGAGAAATAGAATAGACAGAGAAAATGGAGGATAAGGAAGGATTATTTTTGGGGAATCCTTCTTGATGCTAGATTGATGTAGATAGAAAGCCTAGGGGACTGTGGTCTTAGGTCAGGAGTCCTGGTTCAAATAATGCCTTACATTGAACATGAAAATATATATCATATGGAACTGTAAAAGATTTCCATCAAAGGGGAACAAAGAAATGGTGTAATGGTAGGTAGGAGGATTGAAGTCAAGAGTATGTACACATAAAAAGAATGTGTGTATGTATATATAAACATATACACATATATAATAATGTGTGTATAGAGAGATAGGTAGATAGATAAGAAATAAGAGTACAATTGTATCCTGAGAGAAACTATACAGTAGAGAGTACAATATTGATGATGCTAGTGATAAGGGAGAGAAAGATGGTAGCAACGTCATTGAATTGGTTTGAGAGAGAGATCTAATGGGAAAGGAGGGGAACTTTTAGACAGGAGTCTGGAAATTTCATGTATGATATCAACAGGAAAGTCATATATATATAGGCAGGTGCAGGTAGGTGAAATGATATGGTGGTAGGGGTGTGTGATGGTTAATATTAAGTGTCAACTTGATTGGATTGAAGGATGCAAAATATTGTTTCTGGGTGTGTCTGTGAGGGTGTTACCAGAGGCGATTAATGTTTGAGTCAGTGGACTGGGAGAGGCAGACCCACCCTCAATCTGGGTGGGCACTATCCAACTGGCTGTCAGCGTGGCTAGAAAAAACAGGCAGAAAGTGGAATGAGCAGACAGCTGAGTCTGTGGCCTTCATCTTTCTCCCTTGCTAGATGCTTCCTGCCCTCTAACATCAGACCCCAAGTTCTTCTGCTTTTGGACTCTTGGACTTATACTAGCGGTTTGCCAGGGGCTCTCAGACCTTCAGCCACAGACTGAAGGCTGAACTGTTGGCTTCCCTACTTTTGAGGTTTTGGGACTCAGACTGAGTCACTACTGGTTTCCTTGCTCCTCAGCTTGCAGATGGCCTATTGTGGGACTTCACTTTGTGATCATGTGGGCCAATTCTCTTTAATAAACTCCCTTTCATACACATATATCCTATTAGTTCTGTCCCTCTAGAGAAACCTGAGTAATACAGGGTGTGTGGAAGTGTTCTTCTGAGGGCTACACTTTTCTAGTATAAATAGAAAGCAAGAGAAGAGTTGGGATGGAGAGGTGGTATAGAGAGTTTGATGGGAGAGAAGCTATGAAGTAATAAGTTAAAATAGTCAGAAAGTTAAGGGCCAGGAGATTTAAAGAATGAGTGCCTATTAACATTAAGAGTCTCATTTAAGTTAATGGTCATGAATTTAAATTGAAATGAGTCATGTAGTTATGTATTTTCCTTTGGCCAGATTTCACTTTGTAGGCTCAGGCTTGTTGAAGTGTACTTAACCAGGGTTGTTATTTTTCCTATGAAACAATACAAAGTGAAAAGGCAGGACAGTGGAGGGTATATGTAGATAAGTGATTGTAAAGACTGAACCTGACATTTGAGCTAGGGAAGGAGGGGAGAGAATACGATAAAGGGAAGAAGAGATAGTGAAAATCTGGTAAGATCAATGCATTGGAGATTCTGGTGAGGCTGAAAGAAAGTAGGCTCCAAAATGAGTTAGGTGAAAAGAGAGGAGGGTATGGTCAGAAAGAGGGAAGTTTGAAATTGAGATTATGGAGGGGTTCCCGCAATTATAGTGACAAGGGCTAGACTATGGCTGTGTAACTGAGGTGGAGTTGAGGGCAATGTTATGGGGGAGAAATGTTCAAGGAACTGAAAAGGCCAGTTTGTCAGAATTATCATTCTTGAACTTACCAAGAATTAAAGCAGGACAACTACCTTTGAGAATGACTGTGTTGTAGAGTTAAAAGTTTTGAGAAATGAGTGGGGAACAGTTGAAATATTTTTTCTTTTCTTTTTTTTTGAGATGGAGTCTCGCTCTGTGGCCCAGGCTGGAGTGCAGTGGTGTGATCTCAGCTCACTGCAAGCTCCGCCTCCCAGGTTCATGCCATTCTCCTGCCTCAGCCTCCTGAGTAGCTGGGACTACAGGCGCCTGCCACCATGCCCAGCTAATTATTTTTTTCTTTGGTATTTTTAGTAGAGATGGGGTTTCACCGTTGTAGCCAGGATGGTCTCAATCTCCTGACCTCATGAATCTGCCTGCCTCGGCCTCCCAAAGTGCTGGGATTACAGGCGTGAGTCATCGTGCCCGGAGGGGAACAGTTGAAATTTGTTATATGACAACAACAAAGGCTAGTCAATGACATGAGTTGTCAAAAGCTGGAAGTTTTTAGGGGGGTGGAAGGGGGATTGCTATCTAAAGGCAGCAACGAGAAGCAGCAAAGTCGCTTATATAAGCTTTAGGATCTGTGGTACAGTGGTGGTAGGAGTGAAAATTCATATGCTCCTCATGAGTGGGCTTCAGGAGATCTAGAATCCCCATGGAAGGGGAAATTCAGAGAAGAGGCTTAAAATCTGGAGGAATTACCGAGGGTGCACTGTGTTTTATTAGTAGAGAAGCAGTCAGAAAAGTGAAATAAAGAGGGGATGTGGACACAACCTTATGGTGGTTAGAATGTAGGAGTTGAAGGGTGTCTTGGGGTAACTGGCACAAATGGAGATAAATGTCATCATTAGATGAGTTGTAATGATTCAAGGCAGATCAGGGTGGCAGGATTTTGAGGTTTGGGCTATGGAGGGGTGACTGTCTGGAGCTTCCTGTCAACCCCAAGTGAAGTGAGGAGTGTGGTCTTAGACTTGGATCACTGGTTCAAACAACGCTTCATTTTGCTCCTGGAAACAGAAATCACATTGATCTGTAATGACAGAAAAATAGGCTGAAAGCTACACATCACATTCAGGATGGGACTACCCGTGGGGAAGTGGGAGGGGAAATGGAAATGAAATGAAGGTCAAGGAAACCTCAATTTTTTCTGTAACGCTTTTAGTCCTTAAAAGAAAGACAAAGTAAGTATACCTAAATGTTAACAACATTGAAATCTGTGTAGTGAAAACACTGGTGTTTATTATATTTAATGCCAGGGACATTGTAGGTACTCAAGGAATATTAGTTGTTGAATGAGTATATCTCTCTGTTTTAAAAGTTTTTCCAACAAACATACACAATTCTCAAATTAACACAAAGTGCTACAAAAGCAAAGAAAAGGGAATGAAGTGGGGAAGGCTTGAGAAATCCTTATGGAAAGAGTGACTTTTAATCTATATAGATCTATACCACCACACATGGGGTGCAAGCTAAAGACATAGTTCTACCTCCATCTTACCTCAACGCTCTAAGGTTCTGGGTGAGTATCCAGAAAATGATCTTGAACGTTTAGTCCTTTCAAGTAAATACTGGATCCTCAATTTTCTCTTCCAACAGACACTGGGTGGTGCTATTGCCCCAAACTTCCCCCCATCACGTATTTATTACTTCAGTCTATAGACATCTCCACAACCAACGTGTCTTGTGGGCCAAAGTGCTAGGGATTAGGGATATAAAGGTGAATAGCCTCAGTTGTTCTGTGATTATTATAAATTGCTATCGTGTTCAGTGGCCCAGAAAGTTGCAAATGTGACTGTTACATTTCATAGGAGAGTACTACTGTCACAGAAATGTCCAGTTGTAGGAGTGAATGGCCCTGAACCACCCACCCTCACCATGAGCACCCCTACTCCACGACCTGGCCAAGGATTAGAGCAGACAACACCGAGCCCCACTTCCAACCTACTGTTAGGTTTTCATAGCGTCCTTAGGCTCCAATGGTTATAAAAAGCCGAGAGAGCCTAAATACCGGTCATTCAGCCTGGACCTCGGAGTTTCAGATGTTCTATGCTCACTGGGCAAGATGTGTCTGCTTATTGCAGAGGCCTCTGTTGTTGTGAAGGAGTGAGAGTACTCGGGATGAAGAGAATGTGGACCCTCAGGACTAAAGCAGTGGAAGAGGTCTGGGAGGTGGGTCTGGGGAGGCGGGGTCGACTCTGACTTCACCAAGCCCCTGATCCTGGAGGAGAGGGAGGACGCAGGCTCTGGGCGCTCTAGCGGAGGAGGGGAAGGGGGCGAGCCCGGAAACCTTTGCCCAATCAGAGAGGGCTGGGGCGGGGCCTGCTACAGGGCTTTGCACTGCAGGGCTCTGCGCGGGAACGCTAACCTGGTCCGGAGCAAGCCTGGGTCTCAGCCCTGCGGACAGCCTTTCACTCGTCTTCAAGCCTTCAGGTGAGGACCTGCGGCCTCACAGAAGTCAGAGGACCATGGAGATGGGAAGGCGTCGGGACTGCGAGGCGGGGGATGCCGCGCCTTCGGGAACCAGAGGAGCCGGAGTTGGGGCTGGCGCTTCGCGTCTGCACCGCCGCTCGGCCGAGCGAGTCCGCGCCTTTGTCTTCCTGGGGCGCCGCCTTCTGCGCGCGATGCCGAGCCCTCCTGGGGGTTGGTCCCTGGAAACAAGTCGGGGGGCGCGGACCCTTAAAGGGGCCCGTCCGCAGTAGCTGCAGGTCGGAGGCTTAGAGGATGAGTTTGGGGGCCGTCCGGAATGGGCCCTCTGGGGCTGGGTCCTCGTTCCTTCCCCTCCGGTGGCCGTTAGGCTGGGCGCCAGACAGTGCTAATAGTTATTTGAGAAAATATGCAAACTGCTCTTGACAGACTGGCCTATGAGCTCGGCCCTGCTATTATTTATTTGTTAGTTCCAATTTCCCAGCTCCGAGCTTGGCGTCTGATCGCTCGGCAGAGGAGGGTCTTAGGGTAAACTTGACGGAATGGAGGCATGTTCCGCACTTCTGGCTGCTTGGGGGCCTCTCTATTCTACTCCAAGCACTAGACATAGTATCCTACTCCACGAGGGTGGGGCTGAGCTCGCGCAAGAGAGCTCTGCCCTCCGATTTCTGGGATATCCTATTGTCTCTTCTGGACAAACTCGGGACGGTCACAGGGCACCAGGCATTTCGTCAGGTCCACAGCCATGCACCTCTGAACCGCATCTCCTTGCCTCTCTGCAGAGAAAACATGGTGAAAGAAGACTCACTTATATTTGGTTTATCCCATTCTGCTGAAGTCCTGGATCTGATCCTAGTTAGCTGTCCCTTCTTACAACGTTTATAAACCAATGCCACAAAGAGCTATTATGAGACGTGTATTGTAATGCCTTAATGTACTGTCATCTTTGGGCATTTAAAATAGATAGAAATCAGTACAACTTATGCCACTCTGTGTGTGTGTGTGTGTGTGTGTGTGTGTGTGTGTGTGTGTATGTGTGTACTGCTTCCCATCTCCTAAAAAAAAAAATGCCAAAAACCAAAAGTAATTTTAAAAAAAGTGAAGATGCTCGAATAGTGCTCTCTCCTGTTACAAAATCATTAACTGGTTAAAACCAGTGTTTATTTTTTCTTCTATCCCGGTCTGCTCTTGTGCTTCTATCACCTCCATTTTACCCTTGCTGTGATTTTAAGAGTCAGACATATTGGCTTTGGGTTTCTGGAGCATCTTAGTTTCTGGTGCATTCTGATCCAATGGCATTTACTGCCTATCAAAAACGGGCTAATGATGTGGAGTTAAAATTATTCTAACAAAAATATTAGTTTTCTAAGATCTGTTGCTGTTTTCCTGTTGAAAATGAGCAGGTAGAATATACATTGATATGAAATGTGAAAATTTTTGCTTGTGACCCTTTAGTCCGAAGATAGTTCTGCCAGGTAAATTTTCTTAAAAATGTTTTTTCTTTTCAGGCTATCTTCTAGTCAAGATGAGTGATAAGCCAGACTTGTCGGAAGTGGAGAAGTTTGACAGGTCAAAACTGAAGAAAACTAATACTGAAGAAAAAAATACTCTTCCCTCAAAGGAAAGTAAGTCATGGGGTGTTCTAATGGAAACAAACAATAGAGAAAGCTAATAGGCTCAGTAAATAAACCTAACTTCTAGTGATTTTTTGCTGCAAAGTAAGCAATAATTAGAGTACCATGGTATTTAATGTTACAGTTAAAAACATCAAATAGTCATCTTCCTACTTGGGTTATACAAGTAGTTCTCACATAAGTCTTAATAGGAATAGGGGGAAACTAGTTTCTTGTTGGAAAATTACTAAAAACCACCTTAAAAATCAATCTTGGAATATTGGATTTAGCACTAGAAAAATCTTAGTTTTGTTCACTTTATGCTTATTAGACATTTTCCTGCATCCATCAGTTTGGGTCAGTGGTCTTATACCTAAAGGTCCATGCAAACTTTGCAGTTTTGGCCTTCTCCCTCTGATGATGAGATAAAGATAATGAACAAGTTTAGATCTTGGGTACACTTAGGGCTTGCAGACTCAAGGGATAAGTGATCACTTTTGCCCTCCAGAAATACAGCCTGGTGGAGAAACTCCAAGTGTCTTTGCAAAAGTTGAGGGGAGCTTTTTGTCTTGTTAGCTTTGAGAGTTCCAAAGTTAGTCAAAATTGTCTGAAAAGGTATAACTTCCTAGTTGTATACAGATAGATAAATCTGAAGAAATTGCTTCATAGCTCAGTCATGAATCATCTATGAAAAAATGGCAACAGCACATTTCTATCTCTCAAATGGGAAAAAAATCCTCCATAGTTAGAGATTCTAATGAATATTCCAGTAGTTAACATACGCACATACATGCACACACCCTAATGTGAGAATTTGTGGTTAATGCCTTGGCATTCTAAATTTAAGGCATTATGCATACTTCAATGACTTAGCAAGGAGCTCTTTTGAAAGAAACTGAACTTAATCTTAGGTAAATACGGTTAATGATTTTTGTGTTTGTTTGTCTTTACAGCTATCCAGCAGGAGAAAGAGTGTGTTCAAACATCGTAAAATGGGGATCGCCTCCCAACAGCAGATTTCAGCATTACCTGAGAGTCTTGGTTTTAGGCTTGTTTTTTGTAAACCCATGTGTTTGTAGAGATTTTAGGCATCTTCTGATGTCTTCTCACCTATGTTCCCTGGCTAAGAAGTCAGAGGTAGCCAGTGTTTCCTTAAATTCATTTTTAAACTTACCATTGGTGCATATGTTCTGGATGGCAGATGCTATCAATAATTTCACCATCGATGTCCTTTGTGTATGTAGTTCTTGCATCCTATACTGCATAAGTGTGTTATAAACTGCTATGATGGGTGCTTCCATTGCTTTATAATCTTCATGAAGTTGCGTGTTTTTGCAGCTTTTCACAGTTTATTTGCATGTCTAATGTAGTAATAAAGTAACCAATGTAATCATTATCTTGAGACTCCTGTGGTTGACTCTTGGTGGTCTTCTGTGAAATGAAAAGTGCACAAGGATATACTTTTCAGCCAAACAGAATGGTTGAAGGAAAACTGTTTTAGCAGATTATTCATGTGGGAAATGTTCACTTCTCTCCAGGTCTAGTGGGTCCTGACTTGGGGATGCTAGGTGCTTTTTCTTTAGAGTTGGAATCACAGAGTTAGAGAACCTTGGGAAGGGAGATCATGTGGACTAACCCCCTTATCTCAGAATGAAGAAATGAAAATACACGGTCCGAAGTGATCTGTTCAAGACGAATATTAAAGAGGAGTGCTCTTGCCTTTTGGAAAGTATTTTTCAACTTAATGGAAGGGGACACCAAAGGCTGGGGTTGGATGGGGAAGGGGCCAGAGGCACATGCTAACATGCACTGTACTAAACACAATATAACTTCTGTGGAGCATAAATTCATATCTAATACCTGTTAATGACCTGTAGTAGAGAACTTCTGGTTTGGTTTTTGTGTAGAACAGAATTTGCTGTCTTATGAACCAAGCATTTTTGGTGTTCACAACGAACATAAGTGCTATGAATTGAATTGTGTTCCCCCAAATTTGTATGTTGAAGCCGTAACCCCCAGTGTGATTATATCTAGAGGTAGGTTCTTTAGGAAGTAATTAAGATTAAATAAGGTCATAAGGATCAGTTTCTAATCCAACAGGACTGTAGCCTTAAGAAGAAGAGGAAGAGTGAGAAAAAGAGGGAGAGAGAGAGAGCGATCGAGAAGAGAGCGATCGAGAGAGAGAGAGATCACTGCCGTGTGGGGACATATAATGAGAAGGCAGCTGTCTACAAGCCAGGAAGAGAGCCCTGCAGGACCTTGATCTGGGGCTTCTAGCATCCAGAACTGTGAGAAAGTAAATTTCTATTTAAGCCACACAGTCTATGATATTTTTGTTATGGTAGCTTGAGCTGATTAATATAATAAGGAATACATATAAATGCAAATGTCCCAATCCATGCCCTTAATACTTTCATCACTTTAAATTTATTCAAGCCAATTACATATAATCCCACCAATTAAAAGTGTTAACATTTGTGTGTACTGTATAACCATCCTGACTGTGGCTCTATTAATCCAGACTGTGAGCTTTTTCTACAAAAAATAAGTAAATTATGCTTTTAGCACCTATTTGCAACCTCAAGTATTATTCCTACCTCCCTTTTCTAAGGGCTTATATCCTTAAACAAGAAGTGGAAACCATTTTTTCGCTATAGCTTAAAGTTCCAGAAGCAAAACAGTAGGTGGGTCAACTTTGATCAAGTGCCAATGGAGTGACACAATCACAGGGCTTAGTGTAGCCAGAGGATTTGAACCTTGGAAGTAACCATGTTGGTCACCAGTAATTTACCTCCTATCTGAAACAGTTGTCCAACAGTCACTCAGCCCCTTGCAATGACATGCTATTTATACTGTATCCCCAATTGCCTCCCTTTAGCTCCTATCCAACAGTCCTCAGACAGTTTTTTGGATACCTTCACAAGGTAGTTAATCTACCCTCCAGTATTTAAAGTCAGCTGTTGTGTGCCTGCCCTCATACCTCGAAGTCTTCTCCAGAAGACACTTCTCAGATCCTTTGGACACAAGTCACATGGATGGGGAACCATGCTGGTTGCATGTTAGGTGTGCCCGTTTGCCATTATCAGATTTCTTTGGATTCTGATTCTATCACTGAACACATTTGCTCTCCTTTCAGTGTTGCTACTTGCAAATTTGATAAAAGTGCTGTATATCCATGAGAGATCCAGCAGCCTCTGTATTTGTATACTAATCCAACTCAAGATTAGGCCCATTTCAAAGGGCCTAAAGGAAAGCATGAATATTGTCAGGTAAGCTGGGATTGGATGATAACTCCCAGTGTTCAATTATACCTGGTATCTATCCTTTTCGTTAAGGCAGTGATTCTACCCTGGGTAGTATAAGTGGTAAACTGAGAGGGAGCAGATGAAAGGTACATGATGAGAGGTGAAATAAATGTGGTTGCTAAGTGAATATTCACACAAATGAGATGGGAAAAACATTTGCTTACCTGCTGTAGATTTTCCCTGTATTTTTAAAATAATGTCAGGCTACTCTTTTAGCTACAAGCTTCACTTGTCTTTCCCAACCAAGGGAGGATTTTTTTCCCATAAGCCCAATATAAAAAGAGATTGAGATTTATCACCCTGAATTCATTTATTACTTGCAAAACTGACAGCGCTAAGCCTTTGTTGTAGCCTTATGTTGTTGTGCGCAGTTACATTTATAGAGAAAGGAAAAAGAGGTAACATTGACAGAGCCTGGAGTAGATCTAGAGCATGCTGCGTGATAGAAATGCATTTGCTAAGTGAAGAAACCAGGGCTCATAGAGGAAAGGAGACATTTTTCAGGTCACACATGAGAAGTTACTGCTCAATACATAAACAAGGTAACTTAGAACAATGTACAGGATGTAGCTTAGATTTGTGATGATTATTTGTGAATATATCCAGGAGAACTTTTCAAAGTGTGGTCCCTTAGCCATGAACATTAGGATCACCCTTGCTAATTAGTGTGTATTCCTGGGCCTCATCCCCAGAGATTCAGATTCAGCGAGAGCAAGGGATGTTCTCTTGTCATAATTTTGCAAAATTATGGTGTATATATTATTACTTCTTTCTTTTTATGATTTGTGACTTAATCTATTTTTACAACATCTATCTTCTATGTCTCTCTCACTTAGAATGTTTCCTTCCTGAAAATTGGTATTGTTGATATATTGAGAGGAACAGATGGAGTAATCAGTCGGCAATACTTTTACTTTAGCTTACTTGTTCTCCAAGTATTGGTCCATGGAACAGCACCATTAGCATCACTTGGGAACTTGTTAGAAGTACAAATTCTCAAGCTCTATCCTAGAACTAATGAATCAGAAACCGGTGGAGGGGCCCAGCACACTGTTTCAACATGCTTTTCAGGTGATTTTGATGCACATTCAAGCTTAAGAACCACTGCTTTAGGTAAAAATGAAAATGCTTTCAGGACTGGGCTGTAGTAGGTAGCTAGAACAGACACTTAGGAAAACATAAAGTTTTTTTTGTTTTTTTGTTTTGTTTTGTTTTTTTTTTTTTTTGTTGGGACAGAGTCTCACTCTATCACCCAGGCTGGAGTGCAGTGGCCGGATCTCAGCTCACTGCAAGCTCC
>NW_012120543.1:250602-253426 GCF_000951035.1 Colobus angolensis palliatus
CGTCTCGGCCTCCCAAAGTGCTGGGATTACAGGCTTGAGCCACCGCGCCCGGCCTAACATAAAGTTTTTTTTGTTTTTTGTTTTTTTTTTTTTTTAAAATTCAGCAGGCATTTGTCAAGAGCCAATTACATCTAAGTATGTGTGCAGAGAATGTAGGAGATGAGTAAGAGACAATCCTTGCCCTCCAGAGACTTACAATGTCATAGAAGGGATAAAGTAAGAATGCCAATGGCCAAATAAAGTGTGTGAAGTGTCTTAAGTAGATTCAAAAGTGGGAGATTCAAAAGTGCACCACATCTTGGGTGGTGCATATAGCTTTTGCAGGTCTTTGTGCTGTAGCACTCTCTTGCTTTCAGGATGCACTGACCTACGATGATGCATGGACAGAGTACCCTTGTTAGAGGTAAGAAATCAAGTAAGATATATTATATAAGCACATTCATATGAGGGAAAATGTGTATTGTACATGCTTCAGCATCACAAGTTTCCATGCAGCTAGGTTTTGGATCTCTAATTTATTTTCATGAAAACTGGACCTGAATTTTAAGGGGACAAACAACTGGTAAGCAGAGAATTAGTGGAGGCAGGGATAGCTGTGGGGGAGAATAGAAAGGAGCTGTATTACTATGATTATTGTTGTTATTATTACCACGTGGACAAAAAGAATACAAACATTCTTTACTTTGGTCTCTTTGCTTTACACTGGGGGCCAGGAGAAATGATATAGTTTTGTCTTCTGAATCAAGCCCTAAGATTTTCCACCCGCTTCAGAGCACTACATTTCCCACCCTGTGTTAGATTTTGTTAGAAGAGATTGGCCTATGGATATAAAAGCCTTTTCTTGACTTGAGTAGAAATTCTCTGACTTGGGGGAGGAGAGTGTTTCTGGAAAATAAGGGACCTGGCTGACAAGTCACTGCCTTCAGTTCTGATCAAAACCTCAGTTAATCAGCCTGGGTGTGGTGGCTCATGCCTATAATCCTAACATTTTGGGAGGCGAAGGCAGGCAGTCTGCTCGAGCTCAGGAGTTCAGGACCATCCTGGGAAACATGGCGAAACCCTATCTCTACCAAAAAATACAAAAAACTAGCCAGGCATAGTGGTGCATGCCTGTAGTCCCAGTTACTCAGGAGTCTGAGGTGGGATTATCACTTGAGCCTGGCATATGGCGATTGCAGTGAGCCGTGTTTGTACCACTGCATTGCAGCCTGGGCAACAGAGTGAGACTCTGCCTCAAAAACAGAAACAAAAACAAAAACAAAAAACCCTCAGTGAATCAGAGAGAGGAAAAATGGCAAAAGAGTAGTCTCCAAAGACATAAACGAAATTGAGGATAGTTATGAATGTATAAAACATCCTTAAATATTTATCAAATTTAAAATTGTTTTCTTCACAGTAGTTATTCCTAGAAAAATACCCAAAATGAGAATGTGTTACTGCCATTGGCTTAAAAAATTGTTTCACTGTGCCTCTAAGTAACCACCTTAGGAAGAAAAAATATTATAGGAAATTTTTTTTTTTACCAAAACAATATTTCTTTCAAATATCTATGACTATTTTAAATATCTATATTAGAAAATATTGATGAAATGTGAGAATTACAAAACAGAAATTACAGAAGTAAAACCCTTCCCCTTTCCTACAAAAACAAACAAACAAACAAAAAAGAAACACTTAACGACTAAGAAGAACGGAAGTAACAGGTTATCAAGGAGTTACCATCTCAAATGCCCTGTCTTCCAAAGATGTTTCCTGTCAGACCATTGAAGATTAGGTATTTCTACTGCCAATGAAAAGTGTGCATACTATGAAAAAATAATTTTATTTTTGTTTAAAGAAAATATGATGATAAAATCCATTGACAAGAGCGTAGTGAGAAAGAGTTCTGGGAAACCATACCTACAAATGAGAATACAACAATTCTATATGAAATATTAACAATCTAATCTGGCATTATATTAAAAGAAGAACTTAAAAGCACAAATCAGGATTCACTCAAGGATACAAAGATTGTTGGTACTGAATATTTTTTATTGTCGTTTTTTATACTTTTAGTGTCATACCAAAGAATCCTTTGCCAAATCCAAGATCATAAAGATTTACTTCTATATTTTCTTTCAAGAGTTTTATATTTTATTTAAGGTATTTGATCCATTTTGTATTAATTTTTATATATAGTGTGAGGAAAACATCCAAATTCCCTCTTTTGTATATGGTTATTCAGTTGTCCTAGCACCATTTGTTTAAAGGTTATTTATTTCTTCATTGAGTAGTTTGGCACTCTTGTAAAAAAAATCAACTGACTGTAATAAATGGGCTGCTTTGTCGACTCTCATTTTTTTCCATTGATCTATGTTTTTCTTTATATCACTACCATATTGTTTTGATTTCTGAAGCTTTCTAGTAGGTGTGAGTTCTCCAATTTTGTACTTCTTTTTCAAGATCCCTTTTGCTACTCTGTGTCACTTAAATTTGCATATAAACCTTAGAATCAGCTTGTTAATTTCTACAAAAGTGACAGCTGGGATTTTGCTAGGAATTATATTGAGTTGTAGATTAATTTGGGGGAGCATTTCCCTCTTAACGATGTTAATTCTTCTAATTTATGAATGTAGATTGTCTTTCCACTTATTTTGATCTTCTACAATTAATTCATTTATGTTTTATAGTTTTCAGAGTTCACGTTTTGCCCTTCATTTGGTAGACTCCTTCCTGAGTGTTTTATTCCCTTTATGTAATTATAAATGGAATTGTTTTCAGAATTTCATTTTAGAATTGCTGATTGCTAGTATAAAGAAATAGAATTTTTTTTTTTTTTTTTTTT
>NW_012120543.1:255011-258464 GCF_000951035.1 Colobus angolensis palliatus
ATATGAACTTTAAAGCAGTTTTTTCCAATTCTGTGAAGAAACTCATTGGTAGCTTGATGGGGATGGCATTGAATCTATAAATAACCTTGGGTTGAGGAAGTTCCATTCTGTTCCTAGTGTGTTGAATGTTTTTATTATGAACAGGTTTTGGATTTTAGAGAACTTTGGTCTGTGTCTACTGAAATGGTCATTCCGTTTCCATTTTTATTCTATTGATATGACATATTTCATTCATTGATTCTCAGATGTTAAGCTATGTAGTGTGATGGGTTCTCTACCAGGTTACTTAAGGGTGTTTGTCTGCTGCTTGAACACTGAAGGCTGGGCAGTAAGCCAGAGCTATGGTGCCTAGAATAGGAGGAGGTGTCCCTGAGAATTCAAACATCCTGGGTCATAGCTGGAAACATACCAAAAGAAACATTCCCATCACATGCACACAGTAGGCAATGAGCCTGAAAATTAGCTTAAAAGCAGCTTAGAGATGAGTGGTGGGCAGCTCTCTTTAGTTGTCTTGCTGCTGCCCAGGAATGTCCTGTATGTAAGTCTTAATAAACTCATCTACTTGCCGAGCTAGACTTGTCTGAGTTGTTTTGTGGTCTCTTGGTTTTTCACAGTCTGGGGGGTGGAAGGGAATGTTACAGTCCTAGATTTTTCTTGTAACAAGCTAATGTTGCATTCCTAGAATAAATCCCACTTGGTCATGGTATATAATAATTTTTATGTATTGCTGGATTTGGTTTGCTAATATTTTATTATGGATTTAATAGGTGACATTGGTCTATAGTTTTTCTTTGTACAGTCTTTTTCTGGTTTTGTTATAGTAATACTATGATATTAGTCAGAAATTGTTCTCTCTTTTTAAGGAAGAATTTGGTAAAGACTGATGGGCTTTATTTTGTAGAGCAATATATTTGAATTAATGGAAGGATATTTTTGTCAACCTAGAATGCTATATCCAGTGGAAATACTTTTTGAATGAATGCAGAAAAAAACACATTCTCAAATATCCAAAAGGGGAAAGAATTCCTTACTTGCAGATGTTTTTTATTTTTTTCCAAGAGGGAAACATTAATATACACAAAGGAATGAAGAGCTTTGAAAATGGCAAATTTGTGTATCTTGATATGAAAAAAAAGACAGAAAGAAAGGAATAAAGGAAGGAAAAAAAAGGAGGAAGGAAGGAAGGAAGGAAGGAAAGAAGAAACAAATTCAATTCATACTTTATATCATATACAAAAATTAACTTAAAACTCATCATAGACCTAAATGTTAAAACTAAAATTATAAAAGTCTAGAAAAAAGTAGGAGAAAACAAAAGTGATCTGGATTTGGCAAATATTTCTTAGATATGGCACCAAAAGCATGCTTTATTAAAAAAATTGTACTTTATCAAAATAAATCTTCTGAATTTTGGAAGACCTTGTTGCAATAATAAAAAAGTCAAAGAGTGTGGCAAATACTTCTAAATCATTTATCTTGTAATGGACACGTATCCACAATATATAAAGAATTATCTCAGAACTCAATAGTAAGAAAACCAACTGCAATTAAAAAATTGACTACATATTAAAATAGACACATAACCAAAGAAGATATACCAATGGGAAACAAAAAGATGCTCAACATAATTTGTTACTGAGAAACACATTAAAATGATAATGTGAGATGGAACTGGAGAACATTGTGTTACGTGACATAAGCTGGGGACAGAAAGATAAACACTACGTGTTCTCAGTCATATGTGGAAGCTAAGCAAAGTTGATTTCATAGAAGTAAAATGTAGAACAGAGGATACTAGAGACTGGGAAAGGTAGGGAGATTTTTTTTTAGAGGATACGAAATTACAGCTAGATAGGAGTAATGAGTGATGAGTTCTAGCATTCTATACTACTGTAGGATGACTATAGTTAAGAATAATACGTAGATTTAAATAAGTAGAAGGAGGATATTGAATGTTCCCAGTGCAAAGAAATGACAAATGTTCAGGATAACAGATTTGCAAATTATCATAATCTGATCACTATATGTATCGAAATATCACTATGTGCATAAATATGTGCAATTATTTTGTCAATTAACAAATTAAATAAAAGGAAAAATGACGATGTGATACCACTGCATACCTATTAGAAACCTCAAATAATTGATTATACCAAATTTTCTTGAGGGTATGGAGTAATTGAAATGCTCATACATTGCTGAGGAAAACAAAAATTGTCCAACCAGTTTGATAAACAGGTAGTTTCTTGAAAAGTTAGACATACACCTACCACATGATCCAGCCATTCCAACCCCAGGTATTTATTCAAAGAAGTGAAAGTTTATGACCATAAAAGACTTGTACACAAATTTTTGTAGCAGCTTTATTTGTAATAGCTCAGAAGTTGAAACAAACTAAATATCTACCAAAAAGTGAATAGATATACAAATGTGCTAAATCCATATATTAGAGTAATACTCATCAATAGAAAGAAATTAACATAATACGTGAAACAACATGGTTGATCTCAAGAGAATTATGCTGAGTGAAAGATATTGGAAAAAAATGAGTACATATTGTATGATTCCGTTTACATGGAATTCGAGAAAATAAAAAGAATCTAGACTTCCAATTCTGAAACAAGATGGTATAGATTCACTTATCTATGCCCCTACTGTCTAAATACAATGAAATAGCCTCACAATTATTTAACAGACAATGACTGAAACAAAACCAAAAACACCTCTATGAGCTGGAAAGAAGAGGGCAGGATGGCTAGGATACTTGACTTAAAAAAAAAAAAAAGACAAAATGCTGAGTTTCCTGGGTTTGGTGTTTATCTCTCATATATCCCAGATTGGGTTTGGGAGTGTCTGGCACTCAAGAACCAATAAGTATAGACAAAACTGACCGAGAAAATAATGGCCAAATTTCTGCCCAAAAGACTAAGAAAGGAAAAGTTCAACAGAAACCTACGGAGAAGCTCCAGCTCCTGCTCCACAACCAGGGCCCCTGTAAGTAGTCTCACCGAGGAGACCACCAGCAGAGATTAAGTAGGAGCACCAGAAAAAGCAGAGTAAAATAGAATTACAACGGCTCGGGTAACTAAGCTGTTATCGGAATGAAAGCCCACAAAAGCAGGCCAGAACTTAAACAATAAAACTAACCGGGAAAACTGCCTGCTAAAATAGAATATTTTAGGATAGAGAGAATAGGATAGTCTCCTAACACAATAAACAAAATTTTCAGGATACAAATGTAAGTCACTAATTTTACCAAAAACCAAGAAAGTCAGAATTTGAATTGAAGACAATTGATGCCAACACCAAGATGAATTAGATAGATGTTGGAATTATCAGTTACTCTGACACCTGGCAACTCAGCTCTATTGAGCTCAGTTGAGTTCCTGAAATTTATTCCCTTGTTGATTCTTGGATTGATGTTTTTATTATTTATCTCTTTTCATCCTTTTA
>NW_012120543.1:264059-273269 GCF_000951035.1 Colobus angolensis palliatus
CCCTTGTGAGATGACCCCAGTACCTCAGTTGAAAATGCAGAAATCACCGGTCTTCTGTGTCGCTCGCGCTGGGAGTTGGAGACTGGAGCTGTTCCTATTCAGCCATCTTGCTCCGCCCCCTCATCCTTTTACTTTTAACTTTCCTATACTTTCCATGAAGTGAGAGTCTTATAGATAGCATATAGGTGAGTAGTGTTTTTTTTTAATCTATCATGCCAATCTCCATCTTTTAATTTGTATGTTTAGACAATTTATATTTAAAATAATTATTTCTATGTTCTGTGGTCAGAATGTGTTCCCTAAATCCATGTGTTGGAAACTTAATCCTCAGTGAAGCAGTGTTGACAGGTGGGGCCTAATGGGAGGTGTTTAGGTCATGAGAGCTCTAGCCTCAGGAATGGATTAATGCCACTATAAAAAGGGCCTCCAGGAGTGAGTTTGCTCTCTCTTGCCCTTCTGCCATGTGAGTTTGTAGGAAGAAGGCCCACAACAGATGCCTTGATCTTGAGCTTCCTAGACTCCAGAATTGTCAAGTCAAAATGAAAGTAAAAGTTCAGCCAATAATCACTGTGATAATATAAACAAGAATCTGAACTGGAGAAAACGTCAGCTCTCCCCATTTTATTTTCCTCCATGGAATGACACCCATAGACTCAGGGGCAGGTGGATAATCACAGACGTGGGGGTCTCCTCACTGCCAAGGGAGCAGTGAACAAAAAGTTCCTGCAGTTTCCTGTAAAGCCTGGGGAGCGAGAAAGGGGGAATGGCTGAAAGTGGAAAAGTACTGAATAGTGAACCAGAGTGGAAAACAGTGATTTCAATATCTCCCCCCAAAAGGAAACCTTGGCAGAGGTTCCTGAGGAAGGCATATTAATTTCTTGTGGCTGCCATAACAAAGTACCACAAACTGTTTAGGCCACAAACTGGAGGCCTTAAGCAACAGAAATTTGTTGTCTTGCAGTTCTGAAGGTTAGAAGTCTAAAATCAAGGTGTCATCTGTGTTGGTTCCTTCTGAAGGCTGTGAGAGAGAATCTGTCCTATCCCTCTCTCCTAGCTCCTGGTAGCCTTGGGCATTCCTTGGCTTATAGATAGTATTCTCCCTGTGTCTTCACATTGTCTTCACTCTGCATGTCTCTCTCAGTTCCATATTTCCCCTTTTTATAAAGATACCACTCATATTGGATTAGGGCCCACTTAGTAACCTAATATTAACTAGATCATCTGCAAAGACCCTATTTTTCAGGTAAGGTCAAATTCACAGTTACTAGAGTTAGTACCTTAACATCTTTTTATGGGATACAATTTCCTTCATAACAGAAGCCCTCTGCCAAATGACCCCTAATAACTCGGCCTCCAAATGGAGGTGCCTGGGCCAGGAATGCAGATATGAAATAAGAGTATGGGTTACAAGAGGGAACTGAGTCATTGACTGCAACTCCCTTCAAAGACTAATTGCATTGATTATGCATCAAGTCTGGTGTAGGGGGGGCAGCTTTATCCCGTGAGGCCTGTCCAATATGTTTGTCATTGCCTATGGTCAGGGCTAAAATATTACACATAGGTGGTTAGCCAGGAGCTTGACTCCTCCATTATACCCAGTGAATTCTCAGGACCCAAGTAAGAAACATAGTCTACCCTATCATGAACTTGAATGGGTCAGACTTGAGGAGCTGTGTCAAGACCTGGGCAATTAGTCTGAGGCCACAGTAAACCATGATGATCATGATCAAAATTATTCTAAACAGGATGATGTGTTTAGACTGGCCTAGAGGATTGGATATAACCATGAATCCCAACAGTTTCCAAGCCAGGAAAAAATGTCTCAGAACATTAGGGTGTACTTTAAGGACGCAGGAGTCTTCTTTTTAAAGTTTTTATATGAATCATTTTTATCCAGTCCAAGGTGTCAATTCAGGCACAGCACAATTCTGGCCAGTAAGTTAAAGTTGACCTAAATATCTTCTAGAGCTAGGGCATTCTCATGATAGTCGGGGTATACACACAAGGAGTATAATCCTAGAGGGCACACATGGTCCCACTGGAGACAAAGAGTTCACAATGCTAAGGCACCCTAAGAAGAACATAGATTAATCAGTTGGTTAGATTAACAAGGCCCCCATTTTGATCTCCCACTGTGGGGCCTCCTGCTCTAGGGTTCCCAGTCCAGTCCAAACAGTTCAGTTTAGTCTTTGGATTTAGAGGGACTGCTTGAGGCTGTCAGTTTCAAAAAGTTAAGGTCGTCCATAACATCAGCTGATCAACCTTATGAGTGTGGAGAGTATCTGTAGGTGTTCTGTGTGGAAAATATAGGAGCTGTGACCAGATTCTGCTGCCTCTCATAGTCAGCATTGTCAGATACGATTTTAGGCTTAGGAATTAGTGTGAATCACTGAAGCCTGAAAGGGCAGCAAAGGAAGATTTTATTTTTATTTTTCAGGATGAGGGGAATACAGTTCTGAAAAATCAAGATCAGTTCTGAGAAAATAAAAATCACTGATATGCTCTCCCTCCTCAGTGCCTCCCCAGGTGCTGCTTTTTTTCTGTTGTTGTTGTTGGTTGACTCCCATTTAGTAATCAAAATCTCAAATTGTTTTTCTCTCCCCTATTTTCATCCAGACCTTTTCTCTGGAAGGTTTGTATGCAAGAGGGACAAAAGGCTTTTTATAGAAAACAATATTTGTTTTATAACTTCAGCAGAAAAACATGCAATGTTTAAGAATTCTTAGCATAGGACAGGAACTTCAGCACTCTGGGAAGCAAAGGCAGGTGGATCACTTGAGGCCAGGAGTTCAAGACCAGCCTGGCCAACATGGCAAAACCCTGTCTCCGCAAACAATTAGCCGGGTATGTTGGTACACACCTGTAATTCCAGGCACTCGGGAGGCTGAGGCATGAGACTCGCTTGGACCCGGGAGGCAGAGGTTGCAGTGAGCTGAGATGATGCCATTGCACTCCAGCCTGGATGACAGAGTGAGCCTCTGTTAGAATGAAAGGAATAAAGAAAGGAAGAAAGAAAGAAAGGAAGGAAGGAAGGAAGGAAGGAAGGAGAGAGAGATAAAGAAAGGAAGAAAGAAAGAAAGAAAGAAAGAAAGAAGAGAGAGATAAAGAAAGAAGAAAGAAAGAAAGAGAAAGAAAGAAAGAAAGAAAAATAAATTTTAAATGGGCTCACATAACTTTTCATTCATTGCTGTTTAATAGTTGCTTTAAACTTTCAAACTTTCATCTTTATAAGTCTTCAGGAAAGGGGTCAAAGGAGATGGAAGGCCCTTGCAGGATTCCCCATAGAGACTGAGGTTTTAATAACTATAAAAAAGGTTACACAATTGAAGGAAAGGGACAGACAGACTGATCAAATATAAGGTGCAAATGAGAAATACTATTTCATTGAATTGCTGCATTGAGATGAGAGAATGCTTGCCTGAGATGTGTAGTCCTGTCTGTGGGTATCTTGTTCTCTTCATTAGCCAAGTAAGCCTGTCCTTAACTGTCCACTGAAATGTTCAATAATCTCAGTAACTTGGGAATAATACAGAACATGGAGAGTCCATTGTATGCCTCATGATTGAGCCCACTGATATGTAGCCTGGAATACAAATATGACACTTATCAGATTCAGTGTGCTCAGAAAAACGGAACAGAGAACAAATATGGTCTTATAGGACTAGGATAGTGTGTCCTGAATCAGTGGAATGCACAGGGAGGACTAGACCAAACCTGGAGAAGTGCCAACTGCAGTCAGGATCCAGTAAAATCTTCTGCATGGGATGAGACACCCAAAATGGTCTGCCTGTCAAAAACATTCTGGCCTGTTGGTTTAGGGAATTCTGTCCCTGAGTAGTGATTTTAGCTTTGGCCAGGGTTTGGTAGGAAGGACAGTTTTTTCATGCTGTTTTGACATCTCACAGCAGTGGCAGTCCATGCTTGTAGTCCCAGTCTAGGATGGTGTCTGAATTCCCATGGGCCATCTTCTCTTCTTGTGGATCCAGGAGGCAATTGGTTGCACATCTGCTTGCTCTGGGGTAGACACTTCAGTCTCTATGTTTAGCTGACAAACACTGTCTGCTTCTTAGTAATAGTCCTCTTTGTCAACATAGGGGCCTTTCTGGTGAGCATCCACACAGGTAACAAACAGGACTAATTTTTAACCAAAAGCCTCCTCCTCATGGGGGGTTTGTTTTATATGCTGGTCCAAGGCTGGGAATAAAATCAACACACAGATCAATAGACAGGATGAAAGACTCACGAATGGCACAAGCTGGGGAAGTTTGGGGGTGTATTAGTCTTTTTTAAGCTGCTAATAAAGACATACCTGAGACTGGGTGATTTATGAAGAAAAAGAGGTTTAATGGACTCACAGTTCCACATGGCTAGGGAGGCTTCACAGAAGCCTCCTGGGGGAAGGTGAAGAAGGAGCAAAGGCATGTCTTACATGGCAGCAGGCAAGAGAGCCGGTGTAGGGGAGTTGCCCTTTATAAAACCATCAGATCATCTGACACTTTTTCACTTTCAAGAGAATGGCATGGAAGAAACCTGCCCTTGTGATTCAATTATCTCTCTCTGGGTCCCTCCCATGGCATGTGGAGATTATGGGAGCTATGATTTAAGATGAGATTTGGATGGGGACAGAGGCAAACCATATCATTCCGCCCCTGGCCCCTCCCAAATCTCATGTTCTCACATTTCAAAACCAATCGTGCCTTCCCAACAGTCCCCTAAAATCTTAACTCTTTTCTGCATTAACTCAAAAGTCCACAATCTGAAGTCTCATCTTAGACAAGGTAAGACCCTTCTGCCTAGGAACCTGTAAAAGCAAAAGCAAGTTAGTTACTTCCTAGATACAGTGAGGGTACAGGCATTGGGTAAATGCACCTGTTCCAAGTGGGAGAAATTGGCAAAATGAAGGGGCTACAGGCCCTTTGAAAGTCCAAAATCCAGCGAGGCAGTCAAATCTTAAATCTCCAAAATGATCTCCTTTGACTTCATGTCTCACATCCAGGTCATGCTGATGCAAGAGGTGGATTTCCATAGTTTTGGGCAGCTCCACCCCTGTGGCTTTGTGGGGTACAGCTCCCCTCCTGGCTGCTTTCATGGGCTGGCGTTGAGTGTCTGTGGCATTTCCAGGTACACAGTGCAAGCTGCCGGTGGATCTACCATTTTGAGGGCTAGAGGACAGTGGGCTTTTTCTCACAGCGCCACTAAGCAGTGCCCCAGTGGGGATTCTGTGTGGGTGCTTCAAACCCACAACTCCCTTCTGGACTGCTCTAGCAGAAGTTCTCCATAAGGGTGCCACGCCTGCAGCAAACTTTTGCCTAGACATACAGGCATTTCCATACATTCTCTGAAATCTAGGCAAAGGCTTCCAAACCTCAATTCTTGACTTCTGTGCATCTGCATGCTTTCAACACCACGTGGAAGCTGCCAAGACTTGGGGCTTGGACCTTCCGAAGCCATGGTCCAAGCTGCACATTGACCCCTTTTAGCCATGGCTGGAGCAGCTGGGACTCAAGGCACCAAGTCCCTAAGCTGTGTAAAGTAGGGGGGGCCCTGGGCCCAACCCACAGAACCATTTTTTTCCTCCTAGGCCTCTGGACCTGTGATAGAAGGGGTGCTGCAAAGGTTTCTGATATGCCCTGGAGATATTTTCCCCATTGTCTTAATGATTAACCTTCAACTCCTTTTTACTGATGCAAATTTCTGCAGCCAGCTTGAATTTCTCCCCAGAAAGTGGGTTTTTCTTTTCTCTTGCAATGTCAGCCTACACATTTTCCAAACTTTTATACTCTGCTTCCTCTTGAACCCTTTACCACTTAGAAATTTATTCCACCAGATACCCTAACTCATCTCTCTCAAGTTCAAAGTTCCACAGATCTCTAGGGCAGGCGCAAATGCTACCAGTCGCTTTGCTAAAGCATAACAATAGTCACCTTTGCTCCAGTTCCCAACAAGTTCCTCACCTCCATCTGAGACCACCTCAGCCTGGACTTTATTGTACATGTCACTATCAGCATTTTGGTCAAAGCCATTCAAGAAGTCTCTAGGAAGTTCCAAACTTTCCCACATTTTCCTATCTTCTTCTGAGCTCTCCAAACTGTTCCAACCTCTGCCTGTTACCCAGTTCCAAAGTTGCTTCTACATTTTCAGGTATCTTTACAGCAGTGCCCCACTACCTGGTACCGATTTACTGTATTAGTCTGCTCCCATGGTGCTAACAAAGACATGCTTGAGACTGGGTAATTTATTTTAAAAAAGAGGTTTCATGGACTCACTGTTCCACATGGCTGGGGAGGCCTCACAATCATGATGGAAGGTGAAGAAGGAGCGAAGACATGTCTTACATAACCGCAGGTGTGAGAGTCTGTGTAGGGGAATTGCCTTTTACAAAACCATCAGATCTCATGAGACTTATTCACTGTCACGAGAATGACATAGGAAAAACCCACTCCCATGATTCAATTACTTCCCACCAGGTCCCTCCCATGACACGTGGAGATTATGGGAACTACAATGCAAGATGAGATTTGGGTGGGGACACAGCCAAACCATATCAGGAGGGTACCGCATGGAGGCTTTGCTGATAAATTTGGAAAAGGCAATTCTCTATTTGAAGAGACTGGTTCTTTTCCAGTCACTTCTTCCCTGAAGTGGTTCTTAAAGGGACTTTTAGGTCTGGCTCCCAGAACAAAAGCTGAGTTATTTCTGTAAAAGGACCTTCCTTATGTTGTGGTTCAGCAGTGGTCTTTTTGGTGTGTGTTGAGCAGAAAGGGTCAGGGTAGGAGCAGGGAAAGACAGAGTGTCCCTGGTCAGCATGTGGTTGAAATGGTTGTGGACCCTAAGTGAGGACACTCAGCCGTGCCCAGAGCTCTATCATTGATAACCATGGGATTCTGGCCAAGTCTTTTCTCTGGGCCCACTTTGAGTTCTCACATGTCAGACAAGAGGAAGAACAAGATGATGTTGAAAGTCTTCTCCATCACCAAAGGTCTCTGAGCCCTCAGAAGTGTGAACCCCCCAAAATTGAGACAGATATCAGTTAATTTAGAAAGTTTATTTTGCCAAGCTTGAGGATGTGCACCTGTGACACATTCTCAGGAGGTCCTGATGACATGTGCCCAAGGTGGTCAGAACACAGCTTGGTTTTATACATTTTAGAGAGACATGAGACCTTAATCAACATATGTAAAATGAACACTGGTTCAGTCCAGAAAGGTGGGACAACTCGAAGCAAAAGTGGGATAACTCAAAGTGGGGAGTGGGCTTCTAGGTCACAGGTAGGTGAGAGACAAGTGGTTAGATTCTTTTGAGTTTCTAATTAGCCTCTCCAAAGGAAGCAATCAGATATACATTTATCTCAGTGAGCAGAGGGATGACTTTGAATAGAATGGGGGGCAGATTTGCCCTAAGCAGTTCCTAGCTTGAATTTTCGGTTTAGTTTAGGAATTTTGGGGGCCCAAGACATTTTCCTCTCACAGAGGTTTGTTCCCAAAGGATTTACCTTTCAGACCCAGCCTTTCTGGGGCCCAGTTCTTGACCATGAGCTTTTGTCTAAAACTCACTCAGGCTCAATGGTAGGAATAGCAAAAGCCTGTACTTCCTCATGAGAGGATGTATGTGTTTGTGTGTGCGCGCATGCGCGCGTGTGTGTGTTTTCAGGACTTAACTTATCCCCAGGTGTCTGTGTTGTGGTGTGGCTCTCCCCAGCCTACTATATACCAGGCAGGTGCACATAGTGTATATGGCAGCCCCAGTCCCTGTGGCTTGTCCAGCCCTTAGGATCTCCTTTTTAACAGGTTGGAGCCATTGGCAATGAGGAGGAGTGGGTCAGCCTCTATGAAGAGGAGAATGACCTGATTCCCAGACACTGGAAATCCCAAACCTCATACCCCACACTCACTACAGTTTAGGACACCAGATTGTAAGCCACTTCAGGAGGAAGCAAGTGTTGGCATCTCAAGCACGTGGTTTCAGTCTGCAATAACACAAAGTTATACAACATAAAAAAGTTTTATGTATGTAAATTAGGAGCTTTCAAGAAGCAATAATAGTAAATCAAAACCTTAAGGAATAGGCAATATACACAGTTGAATAGCATTTCAAGGGAGATTATACCTTGATGTTAGGTTAATGATGTTCTTTCCATTAACACTAGCTATTAAAATAGTGTATAGAAATGGCTTACTCTTATATTAAGCTTAATCACCAAGAACGAAAGGGAGCAGGAATGTAAAGCACTTTGCTTTGTAAAGCACTTTGCTTTACAGAACTCCACAACCTCTTGGAACTGTTAACTCGCAGTGTGCAAGCAAAGCAGGTGTCCTAGAAATATCCATCTGCTCCCCCTTTCAGAGCCTAGGAGTTGCTAGTCTCACAAATCAAGAACTTCATATACCATTTAACTATTTGTTTCTTGATCCTGAAACTCATGGGGCAGTAAATCCTTGGACTTAACAAAGAGTAGAGTGACCATGAGCTGTTACTAATGTTATAACTTCCTATATGATTATTGAAGGAGATTATATTTCTAGTTATCAGCAAGTGTTGAGTTTGATAATGTCATTGTTCTGCCAAGAAAGATATATTTCATAAGATTGAGGAATGAAAGAATAAGAAACGGTAATTCAGGGAGTGAAAGGTGAAATTACATCTTTGTGAATAACTTTTTTTTTAGTACAATATCAAAGTTAGAGTTTGAAAAAAACTAATGAGAGATACTGTTTAGCTTAGCATCCTTGCTAAGATTACAGCAGATGGATCAAGATACAAATACTCATATTTAGAGAAAAACATTTTACTTAAAATGAGCTGTTGGGATTCAGTTGTATAATTGTTTCAAAGATCAGAAACCATGATTACAGAGTAGTGTCTCTGTCTTAAGTTCATGTAAATTTAGGGAACTTTTGTAAAAATCATGTGTGTTTGTGTGTGTGTACGTGAGGATGTATGTACTTAGAATTTTTTTCTTGTAGTTAAGTTCAATTTAAATAAGTATACATGTACATAAAGAAGAGAACTGAAAACATTAGCATAGACTTTAAAGACCATCCAACTCTCTCATTGTATAGATAAAGAAATAGACGGCTGGGCGCAGTGGCTCACACCTGTAATTCCAGCACTTTGGGAGGACGAGGCGGGTGGATCACCTGAGTTCAGGAGTTTGAGGCCAGCCTGGCCAACATGGCAAAACCCCGTCTCTACTAAAAATACAAAAATTAG
>NW_012120543.1:273522-276238 GCF_000951035.1 Colobus angolensis palliatus
TACCCATTGGGTTAAAATCCCAGGGTATGGGTTCTGGGGGCACTGAGAGAGGCACAGAAAACAGCATGTGTATTACTTATAAAAAATCACTTGCGAATCCTAACAGGGTTGCCTGTCGAGCCCTCTGTCGTCCAGCATCTGGCTAGGAGTTCTTTGTGGGGTGTCCCTTCGATTTCCTCTTTTAAGACTTCTTTATCGAATAGCCAGACCCAGAGATCTTTTCCGAAGGGTCCTTACCTAGACTGTCCAGGAGAGGGCACATGTTTACCATTTTTATGTCTTTCTGTTGGTTCGTATTTGCTATTTTGACGCAGCCACTTTTTTCATACCTGAGAATTTGTCTGTTAAAATTCAGGTTGTGTCATGGACTGGTTGATCTGATTCCATTAGGAAGTTTAATTGAGCTTGATAATCAGTAAGAATGGTATGAATGGGCCTGGAAATTTGAGTTTGGTTGACAATCCTATTATCTACTCTTCCCACTTCCTCATTGTGGACCCAAGGGATGACCAGAGTGGCTCACATCTATATCTATAGCTTTTGTGACTCTGGTTCAGATATGTTATCCAATGGTAAGGAACTTGTCATGGCCAGCTGAAACCTGTCAGGTCTGAAGTAGTAACCAGTTGAGGAAGGAAAAGTATTCATACTTTTCATTTTCCTCCTCTTCTTCCTACTACTTAGGCAAAGTGTCCAATGTCAAGGCACTCTAGAGTACACATCCAAAGTGGTGCACTCCACAAGGTGCCAATCTCTCTCACTACATTGGAGAAGATTATGTCCTTCATTTTGGAAGCAAACTTACCAAGTCTCATCAGGCCACACTAGGTGAGGTGATCCTCTTTCATTAAAAGCATGAATCTCAATAACTCACTGCTTTGCAGGCTTTCCATCATTGCCAAGGACCTGCTTAGAGCTAACAGTAGTCACTGGGTGTAACTCAGCTAGGAGAATCTCCAATGACTTTTGGGCTCATCATGGGAGAACAATAAATAGTAGCCAGAGAATTGCTTCCCTGGATTTCTTAGAGTCCCTCTTTTGGAATTCAAATGTGACCCACTAGATAAGTTCAGCAAAATAGTTGGAAATGAATAAGGATTAATGGGACCCCTCAAATTAAACATCCAATAGTTCACTGGCAACATCCAATAATTCCCCATGGCTTCTGCTAGCATTTCCCAAGACCCATTGATGTAGTTGGGAAAGTGTCCTGTGGAACGTGCTAGCATTTCCCAAGACCCATTGACAAAGTTCTCTGTGGGATCCTCAAACTCTTGCAAAGCATCTACTAACACCCTCTGAGAGTGCCCCATGTACTCCATTAGCACCCCATTGGCAAAGTGGCCCATGGGATTTTCAGGCTTCTTGTTTTCCTACGATTGTGCTTAATCTACTACACTACTTGCTGGACCCACCAATTTGTCAGGAGCTCAGCTGAGCTGAAGAGAGCTGAGCTACCAGGTGTCAGAATAGTTGATAAAAAATGCCAAAATGAAAGTAACAATCAAGCTTTTAATCACTTACTATGATAACATAACCAAGAGGCTAAACTGGAGAAAACACCAGCTCCTCCGTCCCATTTTTCTCTGTGGCACACTGTTGGTCTAGGATCAGGTGGGTTGGGTCAGCACAGATGTAGGGGTCATCTCATAGCCAATGAAGTCTTGAGCAAAAGGCTCCTGCAACTTTATGGACCAGAAGTTTAGAGGGAAGGGCTAGGAATGGGAAAATTCTGGAGTACTGAATCAGAGTGGAGAAAAGCTGTTTGCGATTACTCCTTCCCACTCCATAAGGAGGCCCTGGCATAGGTGCCTGATGAAGGCTTTTGCCAGAGACCCAGATAAGGAAGCCTCTGAAAGGAGGTGCTTGGCTTAGGAATGCAGATATGCATAAGAGCATGGCCAACCAGGTGAGCCTGAGTCCTTGACTGCAACTCCCTTCAGAAACTACAATTCACTGGCTATGTACCAAGGTTTGTGTGGGAAAGGCAGTTTTTTTCCATGTGGTCTGACAGGTGACAACTTCACAGTTACCAATGGTTGGGCATGAAAATAATATGTACACTTTTAGCCAGGTGCTGTACTCATCAAATAGAAGACATGAACGAAACTATGAACCAACTAAACCTAACACATAGACAGAACACTCTGCCCAACAATGGCAGAATATACATTCCTCTCAAGTGCACATGAGACTTTTTTCAGAATAGACAATATGTTAGCCCACAAAACGAATCGAAATACATGAGAAAATATTGAAATAATGCAAAATATTTTCTTCAACCACAACAGAATGAAACTAGACGTCAATAACAGAAAAAAAAACTGGGAATTTTTATACATGTGTAGAAATGAAACAACACACTCCTAAAAAGTAAGTGGGTCAAAGAAAATCACAAAGGATATTGGAAAATATTTTGACATGGCCGAAAATGAAAATGCAACATGCCAAAACTGATGGGATACAGCCAAAGCAGTGTTCAGAGTGAAACTAACAGCTGTGTGTATACATTAATAAAGAAGAAAGATTTCAAATCAATAACCTAAGGTTTCATCTTAAGAAACTAGGAGGCTGTAAGCCAAAAGAACAAAGCTGGAGGCATCATGCTACCTGACTTCAAACTATACTACAAGGCTATAGTAACCAAAACAGCATGGTACTGGTACCAAAACAGAGATATAGACCAATGGAACAGAACAGAGCCCTCAGAAATAAT
>NW_012120543.1:277628-283327 GCF_000951035.1 Colobus angolensis palliatus
ACCTTGCAGTGAGCCGAGATAGCACCACTGCACTCCAGCCTGGGTGACAGAGTGAGACTCTGTCTCAAAAAAGCAAAAAAAAAACACCAAAAAACAAAAAACACAAAAGAAACTAGGAAAGAAGGCACACTAAACCCAATGGAAGCAAAAGGAAGGACATACTACATATTAGGGAGGAAATAAAAAAAACCTAGCGAGTAGAAAAACAATACAGATAATTAATAAACCCAGAAATTGGTTCTTTGAAAAGACCAATAAAATTGACACCACCAGTTAGACTGATCAATAAAAATAGACAGAATATTCAATTTATGAAAGTGTGGGTATTCAGTAATGAAAGTGTACATATTACTACCAACCTTATATGATTTTTAAAAAAATATAGGAGAATACTATGAACAATTATGTGCCAAGAAACTAAAAAACCTAGATGAAATGGAGACACTCCTGGAAAACACAAATTACTCAAACTAACTCAAGAAGAAATAAGACGTTCTGATAGACTTAAAACAAATAGAGTAAATCGGCAATCAAAAATCTTGCAATGAAGAAAAGCCTAGAACCAGATGGCTTCACCAGTGAAGTCTGTCAAACATTTAAAAATGAATTAATATCAATCCTTCTCAAACACTTTCAAAAATTAAAGATTAGGGACTACTTCCTGACTCATACAATGAAACCAGAACTACCCTGATATTAAAGCCAAACATAGACATCAAAATCAAAGAAAACTATACATAAGTAGATAGATAGATAGGTAGAGATGAAAAATACTCGAAAATTACTAGCAAACATAATCCAGCAGCATATTTAAAAGAGTATACACCATGACCAAGTAGAATTTATTCCAAAAGTAAAAAGTGATTCAACATATGAAAATCAAACAATGCCATACAACACATTAATAGAAAATGAAGGGAAAAATTTCCACACAGTTATCTCAGTTGATGCAGAAAAATCATTTGATAAAATCCGAATTAGGGATAGAAGGGGAATTTCTCAATCTGGTGAAGGACATCTGCAAAGAAAAGCAACAACTAACATCATACTTAAAGGTGAAAGACTGAAAGCTTTCCCCATAAAGTCAGAAGCAATAGAAGGATGTCCAATATCATGACATCTATTCAACATTTTACTGGACAACTAGGCAAGAAAAAGAGTAAAAGGTATCCAAATTGAAAAGGAAAGTAACACTATCTCTAATCACAGATGACACAACCTTGTATTTATAAATATTTAAAAATTCATGAAACATCTATTTGAGCTCATAAATGAGTTCAGCAAGGTTCCAGAATCCAAAGGCTACATACAAATATAAGTTCCTGCTCTATGTACTAGCAATGAACAATCTGAAAATGAATTAAGAAACACTTTTGTTTATAACAACATCAAAAAGCATAAAATATTTAGGGATGAATTTAAGGAGGTACACAACAAGTGCAGTGACAATTATAAAGCATCATTGAGTTAAATTATAGAATAACTAAGTAAATAGAAGGGCGTTCACATGCATGGAATGAAAGATTCAGTATTGTTAAGATGGTAATACTCCATCAATTGATCTACAGATTCAATGCAATCCCTATCCAAGTCCCAATAGCCTTTTTTTTACAGAAGTGAAAATACTATCCTAAAATCCACATGGAATTACAAATTGCCCTCAATAGCCAAAACAATCTTGAAAAAGGAGAAGAAATTTGGAGGACTCACACTTCCCAATTTCAAAACTTACTACAAAGCTATAGTAATTAAGACAGCATGCTACTGGCTTAAGCATAGGCATATGGATCAATGGAATAAAATTTGGAGTCCAGAAATAAACCCACACAGTCATGGTCAATCGGTTTTCAACACCATTCCATATGGAAACAATAGTCTTTCAGCAAACCATACAACTAGACAGCCACATGCAAGAGAAGAAATTTGGACTCTTTCTTCACACCACATTGTGTTAGGCTTACGGATGCACGGAAGTCAAGAATTGAGGTTTGGGAGCCTCTGCTTAGGTTTCAGAGGATGTACAGAAAAACATGGATATCCAGGTAGAAGCCAGCTTGAGGGGCAGAGCCCTCATGGAGAACTTGTACTAGTGCAGTGTGGAAGGGAAATATGGGGTCAAAGCCCTTACAAAGACTCCTCACTGTGGCACTGCCTAGTGAAGCTGTGAGAAGAGGCCCACCATCCTTCAGAACCCAGAATGGTAGATCCACCGACAGCTTGCACTGTGTGCCTGGAAAAGCTGCAGACACTCAATGCCAGCCCATGAAGTAGCTGCCCAAGGCTGTGGTAGCCCACCCCTTGCATCAGTATGCCCTGGATGTGAGACATGGGGTCAAAGAAGATAATTTTGGAGATTACAGATTTAATGGATGTCCTGCTGGGTTTCGAACTTGCATGGGTCCTGTAGCCCCTTTGTTTTGGCCAATTTCTCCCATTTGGAATGGGTGCATTTATCCAATGCCTGTGTACCCATTGTATCTTGAAAGTAACTAACTTGCTTTTGATTTGACAGGCTCCTAGGTGGAAAGGACTTTCCTTGTCTCATATGAGACTTTGGACTTGAACTTTTGGGTTAATGTTGGAATGAGTCAAGGCTTTGGGGACTGTTGGGAAGGAATGATTTGTTTTGAAACGCAAAAAGGACATGACATTTGGGAGGAACTAGGGGTGGAATAATATGATTTGGCTCTATGTCCCCACCCAAATCTCATTTCGAATTGTCATCCCCATAATCTCCATATGAGGAGGGAGAGACCTGGCTGGAGGTGACTGAATCATGGGGATAGTTTCCCTCATGCTGTTCTGATGATAGTAAGTGAGTTCTTAGAGATCTGATGGTTTTATAAGGCAGTTTTTCCCTGGTCTCTCTTGCACTCTCTGTCTGGCTTGCTGCCTTGTGAAGAAGGTGACTGCTTCACCTTCCACCATGATTGTAAGTTTTCTGAGGCCCCCCCCAGACATGTGGAACTGTGAGTCAATTAAACCTCTTTTCTTTGTTTAGAATATTTACTGGGAGAATTAGTAAGAGTATAAAGATAATCATTACAAAATCAATTAAGAGATAGAAATTAAGCTGATTTAGAATATGCTATGCATATTGGCATCTAGAAAATCTCTGGTGTCCTTAACAAAAACATAGGCAGAAGTGGAGCAGAGGAGGTCATCACACAGTTTATGGGGGTGTAAGCAGGAGAGGAGGAAATTGATACACCAAATACAGGTGATTATGATAATTAATCTCCATAGACAGTTAATATGGCAGGGTGGTAGGCAAGTATATGGCTTTATTGCAGGGATGGGAGAGGGGTAGGGTAGGGTATCTCTGTTATTATTCCAGTTTTACAGATGAGGACAGTTGAAGCACAGAGGTATTAGGTCACTTAGCTAAGTGGTCACTGAGCTTGTATATAGTGAAATGATGATTTGTCTCTGGTCAGTCTCACTCCACATTCTGTGTCCTAATCACTAAGGAGGTAGCCAAAAGTAAATTGACATTAATTCAGACTTAACTAATTACCAGCCTTCCAGAGCCCTGCCACAGACAGATGATCTACAAGTCCATGATTTATATCTCTCATGTTTCCCTCTGCTAACACCACGTCCCTTTCTACCAATAACAGCTAGGGCTCTTATCAAGAAACTGAATCTGCCAAATTTGTCCACAAACTCTGAGGAAGTCTCCCTCTCTCCACCAACCTTCTGGGTCCGTCTGCCACTTGGACCCATTTGGCTCCCTCAGTGTCCAATTTGCTAAGTAAACTTCTAATATTTGCTATCGCTCCTGACACCCAAGTACTGTCCACTGAGGCAGGATGTAAAATTTGGTAGAAAAGTTGGGATCTGACCCACAGTCCGATCAAAGTTTTGCCTGAGCATGGACTACAGTTCTGATAATTTTCTGCATCTATAGATCTGAATTTACAGAGGGCTAAAAGATTAGATACAGTTCAGACGTTTCTATTAATGGGCTAGGCATGGTACATGGACTTAGGATTGTAATCATGCCCACAAGATCCATGTGACTTCACCTGAATGAGAGAGCTGAACCTGCCACAAGATGATGAGGGCCATAAGGGGGGCAATATTCACATGACTCGTAGGGTTCCAGAGTCTACAGTTTTTACACAATAGAAAGAGTTTAGCCTGCCTAGTGACTATAAGGGAGCACACGATCAGAGTGCTAAGGTCTGAATATTTGTGTTCCCCCAAAATTCATATGCTGAAATCCTAAACCCTAAGGTGATGTTATTAGGAGCAGGGACTTTGGGGAGTTGATTAAGTCATGAGGGTAGAGCCTTCATGAATGGGATTAGTGTCCTTTCAAAATAGGCCCAAGAAAGATCCCTTGCCCTTTCCTCCATGTGAGGTTACAGTGAAAAGATGGCCAGTCCCTTATCAGACACTGAATCTGCCAGTGCCTTGACCTTGGACTTTCCAGCCTCCAGAACTGTGAAAAATAAATTTCTGTTGTTTGTAGACTACCCAGTCTATGATATTTTGTTATAGTAGCCCAAACAGACTAAGCCACTTGGTATCCATGTGACCAGTAGCAGTAGAGTACCTGTGGTGCCCACATAATTATGAGGGCCTCATTGCCACATGTAAGTAGGAGGCCACATGATTGTAGTAGTCACATGATCCATAGCATTAGAAGCCTGCAATGTTCATTTGCCTGGAAGGGCTATTTCTGCCTCATGACAATAGAGTTCATTGTCAGCAGTGTCCTAGTGTTCTGCATGGTTCAGGGGTCTATCTGATTCATGACACATGGAGATCCTAGATGCCCATGATCCTGGGTTCCACAGTGATGGTGGTGCCTCCAGGTGACCTTCACAGCACATGAGCTTCGCCTTTAGCTGCCCCATCCCTTTTTTTGTGATCATTTAATATGTTGTTTTCTACTAACACATTACATTTAATACATAGCAAATTAACACATAACAGTAAAATAGGTCCTTCATAAAACTATAAACATAGTCATAATATAGGGAGTGCTGCAAGAACCTAGGCACGGTAGTTGGTACAGATTAAGTACTGTTGATTTAATGCAGGCTTAAAGGAAATTAAAGCAAATCAATTAAGTCTGTTTTAATTATTATTTCGATAAAAAGTATAATGATTAAAATGTTCCAGGTACTTTAAAAGGTTAACACATTTAATTGTTATAACTTTATGACCTTTGTGCTGTTATTATTCCAATTTTACAGATAATGACTGTTGAAGCACAGAGGTCACTCGGCTAAGTGGTCACCAAGCTTGTATATAGTGAAATGATGATTTGTCTTTGGTCAGTTTCACTCCACATTCTGTGTCCTAACCACTCAGGAGGTACTCAAAAGTAAATTGATATTAATTCAGACTTACTAATTCAAACTAACTGGAAAGCCAGTCCCAATCACTGAAAATTTGAGGTCATGAAAGATCTCTTTGAAATGCGATTTTAATAATTTCTACTACCATCAAGAATTAGGACCAATCAAAAGTGAATCTAATTAAAGATCTCAGGAGATTTACTTTAATGTCTGGATATAAATTTATCATTAATATATAAAATATTTGTATACTAAGGGGGTATAAAATGCTTGATGTTAGTTAAAATTTCTTTTCTAGGCCGGGTGCGGTGGCTCAAGCCTGTAATCCCAGCACTTTGGGAGGCCGAGACGGGCGGATCACGAGGTCAGGAGATCGAGACCATCCTG
>NW_012120543.1:283657-292817 GCF_000951035.1 Colobus angolensis palliatus
TATTCTACTAGTGCCTCTCCAGAAAGTACAGAGAAAGAAGAATATACATTTCAGAGGTTTTTGAAACTGCAATTTCAACAATACTTCTTTTACTAAGTTTCTTGGGAAAATGCAGTTTTGTCTGTGTATCCAAAATAAATTTGATGTGGTCTTTCTGATTTGCTGCCGTAGGCAAACCTAAGGCTGTAAAAGTGGTGGGATTATTTTGTCAGGTCTCTGCAAGGTGGCATAGCTGCACACATAGCTGCAGAAAACTCAACAGATGAAAGTTTGAACCGTGGATAAATTTCACTATATTAATAAGGACAACAGACTGTGTTTGTTGTACTAAATCAATTGAAGACAGTCTCAACTTTTTTGGAGTAAAGGTTGGAAGATAAGATGGTATTCTGGAAATCTGTGTGTCTCAGTCAATTTTGGAACATTATTTATGGAAAACATGTAAATACAGGATATAAAATTAGAGCCACACATTTACAACAGAACGTATTCTGAAACTTCAGTTTGGATTTGGAAAGTATCTACATACAGTCATAGTATGGAATCTGACATCAAGATCCAGAGTCTGACCAACCTTCATTTCTGTAATTACATGCATATAAACAGATCAACAGTGAAAGACACAGAAGAATTGTATGTATGCCACCGATGCCCAGTTGAGCCTTATAGTGTATTGATGGTGATTGGGATTAACTTTTTTATATTTAGAAATTATTCATATGCCATTAAATTTGTTATTTTAAAATGTACAATTCAGTGGGTTTTAGTATGTTCACACGATTTTGCAGCCATCACCACTACTTAATCCCAGAATATTTTTATCATCCCAAAAAGAAATGCCATGACAGTGAATAGTCTCCCCCTAAAGCCCTTTCCCCACAGCTTTTGACAACCACTAATCTAGTTTCTGTCTCTATGGTTTTCTCTATTGTTAACATTTCATATAAAAAGAATCATACAGTATGTGGCTTTTTATGACTGGCTTCTTTCACTTGACATATAATTTTTAAAGTTTCATCCGTGTTGTAGCATGTGTCAGATTTTCATCCCTTTTATGGCAAATAGTATTGCATTGTATGGATATATGACATTTTAATTATAAAATAATTAATTGATGGTTATTTGTGTTTGTTTCAGTTTTAGATTATTATGAATAATGTTACGGTCAACATTCGTATACAAGTTTTAGTGTAAACATATGTTTTCAGTTCTGGATATATGCCTACAAGTGAAATTGTTGGGACATATGGTAACTCTATATTTAATCATCAGAGGAACATCCAGACTGTTTTCCTGAGTAGCTGCAGCTCTTTACATTCCTACCCACAGTATATGAGAACTCCAATTTCTCCATGTATTCATTACTATTTGTCATGTCTGTCCTTTTGATGATAGCCGTCCTAGTGGGTAAGAAGTAGTATTTAGTTGTGGTTTTCATTTGCATTTCCCTAATAACTAATGATACTGATCGTCTTTTATGTGCTTACTGGCCACTTGTGTATCTTCTTCATAGAAATATCTATTCAAATTATTTGCTCAGCTTTAATTGGGTTTGTTTTTATTATTGAATTGTAAGAGTTCTTTATATATTCTGAATACTAGATTTTTATTACATAAAATATTTGCAAATATTTTCTCCTGCTCTGGGTTATTTTTTCATTATATATTTTAAATTTAAATTCTTATTTTAAATTCTGGGGTGCATGAGCAGGATGTGCAGGTTTGTTACACAGATAAACGTGTGTTATCTTGATAGTGTCCTTTGATGCACAAAAGTTTTAAATTTTGATAATATCCAGTTTACTTTTTCTTTGGTGGTTGTGTTTTGATGTCATATCTGTTATGGACTGAATGCTTGTGTCCTCCCAAATTTATATGTTGAAATTCTAATTCCCAGTGTGATGTTATTGGGATGTGGGGCCCTAGGGGGTAATTAGCTCATGAGGGTGGAGCCCTCATTAATGGGATTATTCCCCTTGTAAGAAGAGACACAAAAGCTTGCTCTCATTCTCTCTGCTCTCTCCCATGTGAGGATACAATAAGAAATTGACAGTTTCCAACCCACAAGAGTGCCTTTGCCAAAACCTGACCGTGCTGACACCCTGATCTTCGACTTCCGGTCTCCAGAACTGTGAGAAATAAATTTCTGTGGTTTATAAGCCACCTAGTCTATGGTATTTGTTATGTAAGCCTGAACTGACTAACACAGTATCAAAGAAACCATTTCTTAGTTCAAAGTCACAAAGATTTACATCTTTTTCTTCCAGTAGCTTATAAATTTAATTCTTACATTTAGGTCTTCCATCCATTTTAATGT
Organism: Colobus angolensis palliatus; assembly: GCF_000951035.1. Lineage (NCBI taxonomy): Eukaryota > Metazoa > Chordata > Mammalia > Primates > Cercopithecidae > Colobus > Colobus angolensis. The sequence continues at coordinate 285,975 of NW_012120543.1, forward strand.
ATTTTTTTAATGCAATATGAGGAAAGTGACCAAATTCATTATTTTGCAACCACTATGTGTATATCCACTTGTCTCAGGACCATTTTTGAAAATATTGTTGAAAACCAATTGACCATAGATGTACGGGTTATATCTGGCCTCTCAATTTTATTTTACTTATATATACCCTTATGGAGACATCAGTATCACACTATACTGATTACTAGCGTTTTGAAATCAAGGAGAGAAAGTTCTCCAAATTTGTTCTGCTGTTTAAAGATCGTGTTGGTTATTCAGGGCCCCTTCTATTTCCACACTGAGATGGTTTGGCTCTGTGTCCCCACCAAAATCTCATAGAATTGTAATTCTCAGTTTTGGAGGAGGAGCCTGGTGATTGGTGATTGGAGCTGGGGGTAGTTTCTAATGGTTTAGCACCATCCCTCTAGTCCTATCTCATGAAAGAGTTCTCACGAGATCTGGTTGAAAGTGTATAGCACCTCCCGCTTCCCTCTCTCTCTTCCTCCTGCTCCTGCTACATAGGATGTGCAGGCTTCCCCTTCACCTTCTGCTATGATTATAAGCTTCCTGAGACTATCCAAGCTGTGCTTCCCATACAGGCTGTGGAACTGTGAGCCGATTAAATCTTTTTTTAATAAATGACCCAGTCTCAGGTAGTTCTTTATAGCAATGTGAGAACAAACTAATACAAACATGAATTTTAGCTTTCCCATTTCTGTGAAAATGCAGTTGGAATTTTGAAAGTTATTTTATTAGATCGGTAGATCAATTTGGGGGAGTAGCAACATCTTAATGACGTTAATTATTCCAATTCATGAACACAAATGTCTTTTCATTTATTTAGGTTTTCTTTAATTTCTTTCAGCAATGGTTTGTACTCTTCAGTGTGCAAGTTTTGTACCTTCTTTTCTAAATTTTTAAGTGATTTTATTAATGTGATGCTATCGTAAATAACGTTGGATCCTTAATTTCATTTTTAATTGGTTATTTCTAGTGTATAGAAATACAACTGATTCCTGTATGTTAATTCTGCAACTTTGCTGAACTCATTTGTTAGCAATAATATATTTTTGTGGATTTGTTTTTTAGTATAAAATCATATTATCTGCAAATAGAGATAATTTTATTTCTTCCTTTATAATCTGGATGACTTTTGCTTTTCTTCTAATTTCCCTTGTTAGAACTTCCAGTACATTATTGAATAGAAGTGGTGAAGGTGGACATTTCTGTCTGGTTCCTGATCTTAATGGAAAAGTATCCAGCGTTTCATTAAGTATGAGGTTAGCTATTGGTTTTTCACAGCTGCCCTTTATAATGTGGAGAAAGTTCCCTTCTAGTCTTAGTTTGTTGATTATTTTTATTATAAAATAGTGTTGGATTTTGTCAAATGCTTGTATTGAGATGATCATGTCGTTTTGCCTTTATGTTATTTATATTGTGTATTACATTGACTGATTTTTGGATGCTGAAACAATCTTGCATTCTTGGTATAAACTGCACTGGATCAGAGTGTATACTTATTTTTCTGTGATGCTGGATTTGTTTTGCTAATATTTTGCTGAAGATTTTTCATCTATATTCATAATACATATGTCTTTAAGTTTATTTTCTTGTAATGTTTGTCTGGCTTTGATACAAGAGTGATACTTGAATCATAGTGTTCCCTCTTTTTTATTTTTGGAAAAGTTTGTGAAGTATTGGTGTTATTTCTTTTTAGAACTTTTGGTAGAATTAACCAATGAAGCCATCATTTTCTGGGCTTTTTTTTTGTGGGAAGGTTTTTGAGGACTGACAGAGTCTCTTTACTTGTTATATGTCTATTGAATTTTTCTATTTCTTCTTGAGTTCAACAGGCTGAGCCAGGGGGTGGAGCTGTGGCAAATGCTTGCACTTTAGGCATTGCTGTCTGTAGCCCCCAGGGGACTGGTGTCTGCTGGGCCCCATCAGCTTTTAGAAACAGGAGAGATAGAAGCCAGTCCTTAGGGTAATACCCGTGAAAATTGTAAATCTAGATGTGTGGTGTGACTCCTTTGCTCTTCAAGGAGACACTGAGAGCCTGGGGTTCTCTCTTGTCATATGATGCTGTGCCTAGAGTGGGGATTATGGTGAGAGGGTCTGCAATTTTCCTTCTCGTTTTGATGTGGCTGGTTTCAAACTCACTCAAGGTGCAGGAGCCTGTCAACTAGTTTCTGGGTTCCTCACAAAAGAAACTCATCCATTTCTCACAAAAGAAATTGATCAATCGTCTTGCTATTGAATCAGTGTTTATTGGGGAAGGAAAGTCCAGGGCTTCTTATTCCACCATCTTGCTAATGTCATCCCTTGATAACAGGATAGTTTATTTTATTTCTTATTGTATATGTTGAGGATGTACAACATGATATTTTAACAGGTGTAAGATGACATCTTCTTGTGATTTTAATTTGCATTTTGCTGATGATTATTGATGTTGAGCACCTTTACATATACTTACTGGCCACTTTTATGTCTTCTTTGGGAAAATGTCTTTTTAGGTCCTTTGCTCATGTTTTAAAGGGACTGTTTGTATTTTTTTGCTATTGTGTTGTGTGTGTTCCTTATATATTTTGGATATTAACTCTTTATCAGATATATCGTTTGCAAATATTTTCTGTCACTCTGTAGACTGCTTTTTCATTTTGTTGGTGCTTTCTTTGCTGTGCAGAAGCTTTTTAGTTTGATGTAGTCCCACTTATTATTATTCTTGTTGCTTGAGCTTTTGGTGGGATAACAAAAAAAAAAATCACTGCCAAAGCCAATGTAAAGGAAGTTTTCCTTTATGTTTTCTTCTGGGAGTTTTATGGTTTCATGTTTTACATTTTGGCCCTTAATCCATTTTGAGTTGATTTTTGTGTATGATGTAAGAGAAGGGTCCAAGATAACTGGACATTGTAAATTATATAAGTGGTGAGATTATTGGACCCTTGGAAATCAGATTCTTGGGAAATCAGATTATTGGGATCTTGGAAATCAGATTCTCCTTTCTTTCCAGGATATTTTTTTTTGTTCTGTTTGTTTTTATTGTTTGTTTAGGGACTTTCTTAAATTAATTCTATTGTGTGTGTGTGTTGTTTATCATTTGTGGCCACTACAGTCTCTAATTGGTTAGCTTAACGGTCAGGTAATGATTGGACATAGATTTCCTTAAAAGCCGTTAACCAACAAGTCTCCCAGACTTGTTTTCAAGGGACCCTATATGTATTGTGGATAATTTCTTCAATGTTCAGACGACTGTCTCTTAGCCTTCAACTTGTGCTGGGTCTCAAGATCGCCCAGAGGCAAAAATTTAGAGCCTTCTTAAATCTTTTCTAGGTGTGCACACAGCCCTGCACATGTGAGTGGTCTCCTAGATTCTTGGAAATTTAAAGGCCTAAGCTTTTCAGAGTCCCCTATAAGCATCTTATTCCCCAGTTTTACCTTTAAAGCTTTTTGTTCAGCTTCTTGTTTGTCTTAACTCTTATTGCCACTCAGGTACCTATTGTGTTATACGATTGCTACTGTTTTCTTTAAATCAAATGCCCCTGTGAAAAAGTCTGTTCATACAGAGTGAGATCTGGGTCAGACGAAATAAAGACAAGACTTGAAATGAGTGTTTCCGGGAAGCTGCCAAATAGTTCCTATGATGATGTTTCTCCAAGAATGATGTTTTGGACAGCTTCAAACCCTCTGATCCCTCCCTTGGCTGTTGGTTTTCACAGTGATTATATAGCTGTTGAGTTTTATGACAACTTTGGACCTGAAGAAAAAGTGGTGGAAATAGAACAAGTAGAAATACCACAATGCTTGCTGTTGTCTCTGAAATTCAAACATTTTTCTTTAATAAACTCACCTTGAATTTTTCAAAGCCTTTGTTAATTTTTAGAGTTCTGAAAAAGTTGACTTTTACAATACTTGCCAGTGTACTCACTGTTCTTATGGAGAGAAGAATTTTCCAAGGTCCTTCCTCTGCCATTCTCACTAACATCATCCCATATTGGCCTTTTATGACCAGTGTGTCTTTACCGGAGCCAAGAAAAATGAGAAAATCTACAGACCACCATCTAAAAGGGTCTTTGTTTAGGAAAATCTGCTATGTAAAATCTCAGGTTTAGGAAACAAATTGGTGGATAATAATTTGCTTTTTGAAAGACAGATTTGCTCAATTAAAGAGCTAATTTAAAAGTTCCTTTAAGTTGTGAATCCCATGGTTCATTTAATGAAGTTATTGAAGCAAGAAAACATGTCCCTAGCCTTTCAAGAATACCCGCTCTGTAAATATATAAATGTATTACAATGTGTTTTAAGAGTGAAAATTGGTCGGACATGGTAGCTCATGCCTGTAATCCCAGCACTTTGGGAGGCCGAGGCAGGTGGATTGCTCGAACCCAGGAGTTCAACACAAGCATGGGCAGCGTTGTGAAACCACTTGTCTACAAAGAATAAAAATTAGTCAGGCATTGTGGCACGCGCCTGTAGTCCCAGGTACTTGGGAGGCTAAGATGGGAGGATCTTTTGAGTCCAGGAGGTTGAGGCTGCAGTGAGCCATGATTGTGCTACTATTCCAGCCTGGGTGACAGAGAGAGACCCTGTCTCAGAAAAAAAAAAGAAAAAAAAAAGAGCGGAAATTAAGGAGATGAGAATTAAGAAGTGCGAATTAAAGGAATTTATCCATTGACAAATGGATAGTTTTAGATTAGTTAACACAGAGGTAGCAAGGTGAATTTTCTTGGCTTTAACCCTCAAACAACTTTCTTAAAGAGCTCCCACGGTTCATATGATTTATTTAAGACCAGAAAAACCTAAGGGCTTTGACGTACTTATTTTGAGAAAAAGCATATACCAACTTTGAATCAAAATTCTAACTTTTCCAACACTTTCCATAATTATGAAGACATTCAGATATGTACAGTTGACCCTTGAACAACACAGGTTTGAACTTTGTGGGTCTATTTATGTGCAGATTTTTTCAACCAAACGTGGATTTAAAATGCCATATTCACAGGATTCAAAACTTGCGTATTTATGGAGAACCGACTTTTAGTATAGTTCTGCAGGACCAACTGCTGGACTTGAGTATGTGTGGGTTTTGGCATACGTGGGTGCTGGGGGAGGTCCTGGAATTAATACTCCATGGATACCAAGGGAATACTGTACTCAATTCCATTATGAGATGTCAGAAAATACTACCTGCTGTCAGAAAGTGGATTTTCTTTACTTTCTAGGGAAAGATCTTTCTAAAAATTTTTTGCCAGTAAAGATGCATTCTGGCGTCCACAAAAAAATCTCTCTAGTTAAAAACAAAAAACAAAACACAAATAAGCTACCAACTTTTGCCAGAATTTAAAACCAACTGAGTGTATTTTTGTTGAAACTGCTTTAAGTGTGTAACTCATTCATGTCCTGGAGCACCAGGTACAATTGTGGTGATGCAGCGCTTGGTAGGGCTTTAAAATCAGCCTAGTATCTTTGGGCTGAGGTTGCCTCTAACACCATCTTGTAAACAAGGAGACCAGGGAATGAGAAAGAGCAAGAGTGAGGGTAATAGTGAGAGATCCCTTACCCAGGAACAGGCCTCTCTGAGTTGCTTCTGGGATGCTGCTGCCCTCTGCTGCCACGTATCCTGGCAAAACCCCTATGGTCTCAGGACCTAAAATGTTCTCTCTTTTTTCTCAAGCTGATGCTTTATTCGTTCTCGGCTTTAAAGACTCTTGCTGGTGTGGAAATAAATGAAGAGTAACCAAATGAGAATAAGCAAAGACTATTTATTCGGAGCTTACTATAGCAAATGAGTCAGCCATCATCACTTGTGTTTTGGCAGAGACTCAAAGGCAGGCAGAAGAGTGGGAAAACTTTATAGTGGAAAAAAGGGAAGACTTCAGGTGTTCCCTGATTGGAGGTTTTTGGCATAGGGAAGCTGTAGGTGGGCTAACTAGAAGCAGAACATTTCATGTGATTGGTTAGGAGGTTCATATTTATTTTGTTCTGGTTGGTCTTAATGTGGATGCAGGAACAAAAAATGGAAAAACTGTCAATTATTAATAAAGTACTGGCCATTTGGGGCCAATTGTTACAGAAGTTGTTTAGTTTCTTGGATTATTACTAGAGATAGCAATCTGGCTTCCTGCAAATCTGATTTATAGCAGGCTGTCTTCTTTGGTAATTATAGATAAGGTAATTAGTTTCCTGGGAAGGTTGTGGATCAGAGTTCTGAAGCCAAGAACTGAAAGAGACACAGAGAGGAAACATGTTTATAACACAAAGACAGAAAGGTTGACTCTGGTAATTAAGATGAGTCCAGCATATTTGTCAGGGAAGGATGTTCCATTTCATGTCATTCTCGCAACAGTGTTGTTGCCCTGTGGGGTTAGGGCATTTATGCATATTCCTTCATTCTACACTTTATTTATTGAGTATCCATTATTTTCGAAGCACAGTGAAGAACCAAATGCACATCACCTGCCCTCAGAAAGCTTAGATTCATGGTGAAGTTCAGTATTCAGTAAATACTAATTATGCAAATCAATGTATAATTACAAACTGTGGTAATTCCTATTATTAAAAAGTACAGAACGTTAAGAGAGGGGCTAACACGGAACTCTTGTTTAGACTGGGGAACCATAGAAAGTTCTCTGAGGAATTTAGAATTTGAAAGCTGACACTTGAGCAATGAGGAATCAATTAGTTCTGGGAAAGGGGGTAAAGAAGGAAGAAAGCATCATAGGGCGAAAAAAATAGCATGTTTAAGACCTTGAGGTAGGCCAGGCGCGGTGGCTCAAGCCTGTAATCCCAGCACTTTGGGAGGCCGAGACGGGCGGATCACGAGGTCAGGAGATCGAGACCATCCTGGCT
>NW_012120543.1:292867-299950 GCF_000951035.1 Colobus angolensis palliatus
GGTCAGGAGATCGAGACCATCCTGGCTAACACGGTGAAACCCCGTCTCTACTAAAAAATACAAAAAACTAGCCGGGCGACGTGGCGGACGCCTGTAGTCCCAGCTACTAGGGAGGCTGAGGCAGGAGAATGGCATAAACCCGGGAGGCGGAGCTTGCAGTGAGCTAAGATCTGGCCACTGCACTCCAGCCTGGGCGGCAGAGCGAGACTCCGTCTCAAAAAAAAAAAAAAAGACCTTGAGGTAGGAAGGCACATGGCCTGTTAAGGAAAACGAAAGAAAGTCAGTATTGGCATATGCTAGGAATGAATGGCGTGAGAAGTGAATGTAGAAGTAGACACTAAATGCTGCTGTCAGAAGTTTCATCTTCCATTGCTTTGTATCTCCTTTCCTTGAAGATCTATACTGATTGCTCCATCCATCATGCCTCACTTTTAGCTTGGAAGCCCCCAGATTACCTAGAACCTTCTCATACTCCTTTTGTGTTCTGTGAAGAAAACACATTGGTAAAAGATAAACACGGATAATGTTGATGTGTAGTTCTGTACTGTAAAGGAGACTGTAATGAAATAAATATATTTTATGACTCTGTGGTGGTTTTATTTGAAGCTGAATATGGTGGTGTGCATCTGTGGTCCCAGCTACTTGGGAGGCTGAGGAAGGGGGTTGCTTCAGCCCATTAGTTTTGAGTTTAGCCTGGGCAGCATAGCAAGACCTTCATCTCCAATAAAAGAAAATAAATAAATAAATACACATCCTGTATTTACGTGTCCCCACCACTTTAGTTAGCTGTTTATCTTCCACTACACTATACTGCACGGTGATCTTGGGCCCTGTGACAGTTAATATTAGGTGTCAACTTGATTGAATTGAAGGATGTGGCTGGTAAAGTATTGTTTCTGGGTGTGTCTGTGAGGGTGTTGCCAGAGGAGATTGACATTTGAGTCAGTGGACTGGGAGAGAAGTCCCACAGTTAATGTGGGTGGGCACCATCCAACTGGCTGCCAGTGTGGCTAGAACAAAGCAGCTAGAAGAAGCTGGGATAAGTTTGCTTGCTGAATCTTCTGGCTTCATTTTCCCATGCTGGAAGCTTCCTCCTACTCCTACTGCCTTGGACATCAGACTCCAGATTCTTTGGTCTTTGGACTCTGGGACTTGCACCAGTGGCTTGCTGAGGGCTCTCAGGCCTTTAGGCACAGACTGAAGACTGCACTGTTGACTTCCCTGGTTTTGAGGCTTTTGGACTTGGACTGAGCCACTACTGCCTTTTCTCTTCCACAGCTTGCAGACAGCCTATTGTGGGACTTCGTCTTGTTATTATGTGAACCAATTCTCCCTAATAAACTCCCTTTCATGTATACATATAGCCCACTGGTTCTGTCCCTCTGGAGAATCTTGGCTAATAAGGTCCTATTTAGCTTCACCTCTTGGTTTTACAATCCATTGTATATCATTTTATCATTTACATTTTTTTCTTTAGCAAATGTATGTACTTAGTTAAATTGCTCTTGCATGGCTCTATGTTTTGTGGAATAAACAATCTGAGACACAGGTTTTAGTCCTGACTTTTCTGTAAACTGGTGGCAGTCTTACAGAAGTGATTTAAGTTCTCTGAGCCTCAAATGCCTCTTTATGAAATGAAATGTTTAAATTTTTTATGTGTTAACTAAATTATTTTTACCCAGTATTCCTCTTAAATTCTGTAATTTTATACCACTTATGGACATCTATGAATACCTCTCTTTTACGTAGTCTTCTTTTGTGTCCTTACGGATAAGATTGACTCTCAGGATAATTTTCTTTTTTGGAGTAGTATACATAAAGTATAATTTAACAAATAATAATTGATCACAGTATTGAAGTAGGGTTAAAGCACATCTGAAGGGTAAAAATTTCCTGCTGAAGGCATAAAATTCTCATAAATGACTTTGCAAACTGTGATATGCATACCCAGAGTGGGTAACCCCAAGTATGCCAAGGAATAAAAGAAGCCAACAAATATATATGGTCCTTCCTCCAGGAGGAAAAACTTTGCTCAAAGATTTAGGGTTGTCTTTATGTGAAAACAAACACGAGTATATTACTCATAGTAAACAAAAGTCATATAATATTGTTGACAGATGGTGCCACACAGTTCCAGGCTGTTGGTATCACAGTATTGAGGTTGGGTTAACGCACATCTGAGGGGTAAAAATTCCCTGCTAAAAGGATACAATTCTCTTGAATGTCTTTGCAAACTGTGATATGTGTACTCAGAGTGTGTAACCAGGTGTATTACTCACAGTAATATACAACAAACAAACATGGGTATACAACTCATAGTTCACAAAAGTCACATAATATTGTTACCAGATGGTGCCATGCAATTCCAGGCTGTTGGTATCCTGAACAAAGAACTGGACAAGACACATAGATAGCAAAGCAAAGCAGCAAAAGTTTGTTAAGCACAGTCTTACACTCTTGGATGGGGAGAGTGGATTGACCTCTGTGAGATAAGATCAGCATTAGTTTGGTGCACTTTGCTTGTTTTTGTTTGTTTGTTTGTTTATGTGGGTGTGTTTTTTTCTTCTCTTCCCAAGGCTGCCTAATCTCTAGCCAGTGTCTGCCTTTTTAATTGACAGGTGTGTTGCTTAGTTACTTTGGCCCCTGTGCGTTTGTAGGGCTGCCTCTGTCCCATAATTTTAAGTGCACACATGATATGCAGTCCATATGTGTGAGCTTTAATGAGCTGAATTTCATATGGGGTCGTGTTAAGGATACTTTTTCTCTTTAATGCACGTGCCTATCCCTGAAGGGCTAACTCTTACCAGTTTGGTCTGGATCTTGCCAGCCATGGGGTTCTTCCTCACTTTTTTAGCTTCCTTTTGTTTAGGTGCTCAACTTCTGCCTCTTATCTTGCTTCTGGCTCACTCACCCCTTCACCTTGCTTCTGCTCTCTGCTTTTACTTATTCTGCCCTTTATCCAACTTTTAATTCCCTTTGCTATTCTCCTGCCTTATTTTCCCTATTCTCCTACCTCTTTTTTCCTATTCCCTGCCTCACTATTTTATAAAATATTATATGAAAAGAAAAGCTTTGGACTCCATCTTAAAATTAGAGATTCTTCACCTTCTCTTGGGATACACTGGAAAATATTTGCCTTTTTGGGTAATGTGCACTTTAACAGGGAATTACGTCACCAAGAAGAGAAAGTCCCAATAAATGATGGGGCATATCTGGCAAATATTATATCAGTCATTATGAAGGTTTAGATAAGATCTTAAGGTCGAATGGAAAGCCAGTCTAGGAAAGAGACTCTTATCACCCTGAAAGCCCAGTAATCTTTATAATCTTGATTTTGGGGAGTCAGTTAAAGGCTGGGTTAATACTTGATTTCAAGATCCTGGAAGATATCTTGCCTTCTTCTCGACCACCTATCACACTTCTTATATATACCCAACTTCTGGTACTTACCATACCACTGCAAATTGGGTTTTCCTAAATTTTGGTCACAGCTTCTCTGCCATAGATGCAAGGTGGTATCATGAAAAAGAAAAAAATGTATCATCATGTGTCAGAAGAACTGTGTCCAAGACTTATCTCCCTTGCTTCCTGTGTGATCTTTATCAATTTACCTAGTTCTCTTTATTTCCAACTTGTTGTCGTTTTAAGTGGGCATAAAATAATGTCCTACCTATTGTGCAGGCAGTATTGTGTGCACAGAACATGTATTTGGATATTTAGTTACATAAAAAGCAGTTATTGTTAACTGAAATTTGGAGGGAAAGAGGGCATATTTTCATTTAATCTTTCTAGGCCTCAATTTCTAACATTTTTCTGGTTGATTCTTTTTATAATTTTTAATTTTTGTGGATACATAGTAGTTATATTTACGGGGTATGTGAGATGCTTTGATACAGGCATGCAATGTGTAATAATCACATCATGGAAAATGGGGTATCCATCCCCTCAAGCATTAAACCTTTGTGTTACAAATATTCCCATTATACTCTTTTAATTATTTTTACATATACAATTTAATTATTATTGACTATAGTCAGCCTGTTTTGCTATCAAACATTAGGTATTATTCATTGTTGCTAAAGTTTTGTTTTTGTACACATTAACCATCCCCACCTTCCCCACTACCCGCCACTACCCTTCCCAACCGCTGGTAGCCATCCTTCTACTCTCTATCTCCCTGAGTTCAAAGGTTTTGATATTTATTTGTTATTTATTTGTTCATTTGTTTGTTTTTGAGACAGAGTCTTGCTCTGTCACCCAGGGTGGAGTGCAGTGGCAGGATCTAGGCTCACTGCAACCTCCACCTCCTGGGTTCAGGTGCTTCTCCTGCCTGAGCCTCCTGAGTAGCTGGGACTACAGGCGTGCACCACCACACCCAGCTAATTTTTGTATTTTTAGTAAAGATGGGGTTTCACCGTATTGGCCAGGCTGGTCCTGAACTCCTGATCTCAAGTGATCTGCCCACCGCAGCCTCCCAAAGTGCTGAGATTACAGGCGTGAGCCACTGTGCCCAGCTGGTTTTGATTTTTAGATCCTACAAATAAGTGTGAATATGCTATGTTTGTCTTTCTGTACCTGGATTATTTCACTTAACATAATGATCTCCAATTCCATCCATGTTATTACAAATGACAGGATTTCATTCTTTTCTTATGGCTTAATAGTGTTTCATTTTGTATGTATACCACATTTTCTTTATTCATTTACCTGTTGGTGGACACTTAGGTTGCTTCCAAATCTCAGCTATTGTAAACAGTGCTGCAATAAACATAGGAGTGCAGACATCTCTTCAACATACTGATTTTCTTTCTTTTAGAAATATACCCAGAAGCGGTATTGGTGGATCATACAGTAGCTCTGTTTTTAGTTTTTTGAGGAACCTTCAGGTGTTCTGAATAGTGGTTATACTAATTTACATTCCTGCCAACAGTGTACTAAGGTTCCCTTTTCTCCACAACCTTGCCAGCATTTGCTATTGTCTGTCGTTTGGATATAAGCCATTTTAACTGGTGTGGGGTGATACCTCATTGTAGTTTTGATTTGCATGTCTCTGATGATCACTGATGTTGAGCACCTTTTCACGTGCTTGTTTGCCCATTTGTATGTCTTCTTTTGAGAAATGTCTATTCAGATCTTTTGCCCATGTTTTAATTGGATTATTAGATTTTCTCCTATAGAGTTGTTTGAGCTCCTTATATACACTGGTTATTAATCTCTTGTCAGGTGGGTAGTTTGCCAACATTTCTCCCATTCTGTGTGTTGTCTCTTCATTTTGTGATTGCTTCCTTTGCTGTGCAGTAGCTTTTTACTTGATGTGATTCCATTTGTCTATTTTTGTCTTGGTTTGCCTGTGCTTATGGGATATTACTCAAGAAATTTTTGCCCAGACCAATGTCCTGGAGAGTTTCCCCAATGATTTCTTGTAGTAGTTTCATAGTGGTGAAACAACAGGGGTGAAAGTGGGTATCCTTGTTGTGTTCCAGATCTTACAGGAAAGACTTTCACTTTTTAACCCATTCTTGTGATACTAGCTGTGGGTCTCTGCTTTTTATGGCTTTTATTATGTTGAGGCATGTTCCTTCTATACACAGTGTTTTGGGGATTTTTATGATTAAGTAATGTTGAATTTTATCAAATGCTTTTTCAGCATCACTTGAAATGATAATATGATTTTCGTCCTTCATTCTGTTGATATGATGTATCACACTGATTTCTTTGTGTTATGTTAAACCATCCTTGCATCCCAGGGATAAATCCCTCTTGGTCATGATTAAAGATCTTTCTAATGTATTGTTGAATTGGGTTTGCTAGTATTTTGTTGAGGGTTTTTGCATCAACATTCATCAGAGACATTGGCCTGTAGTTTTCCTTTTTTGATGTGTGTTTGTCTGGTTTTGGTATCAGGGTAATACAGGCATTGTACGATGAGTTTGGAAATATTTCTTTTCCTCTATTTTTCAGAATAGTTTGAGTAGAACTAGTATTAGTTCTTCTTTAAATGTTTGGTAGAATTCAGCAGTGAAGTCATAAGGTCTCGGGCTTTGCTTTAATATAGACGGAGACTATTTATTAAGGCTTTACTACGTTACTTGTTATTGGTCTGCTCAGGTTTTGGATTTCTTCATAGTTCAGTCTTGGTAGATTGTATGTGTCTAGAAATTTATCCATTTCTTCTAGATTTTCCAATCTATTGGCATATACTTGCTCATAGTAGCCACAGGTGATTCTTTGAATTTCTGTGGTATCAGTTGTAATGTCTTCTCTTTCATCTCTGATTTAGGTCTTCTCCATTTTGTTCTTCATGAGTCCAGCTAAACATTCGTTAATTTTGTTTACCTTTGACAAAAAAAAAAAAAAACACAACTTTTTGTTTCATTGATCTTTTGTATTGTTTTCTTCATTGCAAATTCATTTATTTCTGCTCTGATCTTTACTCTTTCCTTCTAATTTACTCTTATTTTTATAGTTCTTTTTTTTTCTTTTTTTTTATATTTTAAGTTTTAGGGTACATGTGCACAATGTGCAGGTTTGTTACATATGTACACATGTGCCATATTGGTGTGCTGCACCCATTAACTCCTCATTTACATTAGGTATATCTCCTAAGGGTATCCCTCCCCTCTGCCCCCTCCCCACAATACTTGGACACCTGTGTCCAAGTGATCTCATTGTTCACTTCCCATCTATGAGTGAGAACATGCAGTATTTGGTTTTCTGTTCTTGTGATAGTTTGCTGAGAATGATGGTTTCCAGCTGCATCCATGTCTCTACAAAGGACACGCACTCATCCTTTTTTATGGCCGCATAGTATTCCATGGTGTATATGTGCCACATTTTCTTAATCCAGTCTGTCACTGATGGACATTTGGGTTGAGTCCAAGTCTTTGCTATTGTGAATAGTGCCACAATAAACATATGGGTGCATGTGTCTTTATAGCAGCATGACTTATAATCCTTTGGGTATATCCCCAGTAATGGGATGGCTGGCTCAAATGGTATTTCTAGTTCTAGATCCTTGAGGAATCGCCACACTGTTTTCCACAATGGTTGAACTAGTTTACAATCCCACCAACAGTGTAAAAG
>NW_012120543.1:300625-302689 GCF_000951035.1 Colobus angolensis palliatus
TATTAAATAGGGAATCCTTTCCCCATTTCTTGTTTTTGTCAGGTTTGTCAAAGATTAGATGGCTGTAGATGTGTGACATTATTTCTGAGGGCTCTGTTCTGTTGCATTGTTTTTATAGTTCTTTACGATGCATCATTAGGTTTTTTATTTGAAGTTGTTCTTTTTAATGTAGGCATTAACAGCTATACATTTTGATATTAGTACAGTTTTTTCTGTATCCTATAGATTTTGGTATGTTGTGTTTCCATTATTATTTGTTTCGTAAAATTTTTCAGTTTCCTTTTTAATTTCTTTTTTGATCCACTGTTCATTTATGTGCATATTGTTTAATTTCCTGGGAGTTGCCTAGGAATTGCAGTCTTTGTGTCCTAGGCTTCCCTTCAAGTTTACTTGGGACCCCAGGGCACTTTGGCCTGTAGTAGTGTGGGTTGCTGAGAGACTCAAGTTCTCTACCCTGGAATGGGTGAATCCCCTCTAGCTAGGTCTGGTCCAAATGCTCCCTCTGTGAGTGGGCACTGGCTGAGCCCAGCACAGTTTTGCTCTCTGCTATGACAGGGTAGCACTGAGTTCAATGTGAAGTTTCCCAGTCACTACCCTCTTCTTCCCCCAAGTGTATGGACTGTCTGGGCTGCACAGCTGCTGCCAAGGGATGGGGGAGGGGTGGCATTGGCGATTTAAGACTGTCTCTGTCTGACCTCTTGAATGCCTGTTTCAACAATATGAAGTTAAAACCAGGCACTGTGATTGATTGCTCACCTGATTTTCGGTTCTCATGATGATGCTTTTCTGTATGCAGATATTGGTTACAATTTGGTGTTCCTGCAGGGGGTACACTAGGTATAGCCTCCTATTCCACCATCTTTCTCTGTCCCTCTAGTTGGTTCTTGACAACTATTGATAAAACATGTTATTAAATGCAGTATCTGGGCCATCCCTAGGCAAAATGTGATTTGCTGTTTTCCACTAGTTCTCTTCCTTTATTTTTACCACACTTCTATTTACCCCTCATTACATCTCCCAGGAGATTTCAATATTACAAGACACTTGTAAAGACTATTTCACCATTTGAATGAAGTGCTAATAGAATTTTAGGTATTACTAGGTAGAGTTTATTTTTTAACAATGCAGTTTTGTGAGAAGATGAATTGGTGTCATTCTGGAAGGTCTTTCTTAGAACGAAATACAATAGAATTCTGATTTTTAAAATGAAAAATGAACTTCTGGTATAGCGAAACATATGGCTTATGATTGTGTAATTTTGTGTTCAAATCAAGAAAAATATATTTAAACATTTATCCTGGGGTTGATGTGAGAGCAATTTGTTTCACAGTGGACATTACTGAAGGAAATACTAGGAGAGGATGAGGAGGAAATTCAGATTTAGTATTTATTAGTAAAATAAACTCCTTAGCTAAAAGCTAACTTTACTAGCCAAGTTCCCTCATATCCTCTTGTGCCTGGAAGTTAAGATGGATTTTTTCCTAGGCTTGAAAGTTCTTGAACCTCTTTCGCATAACTTTCTTCTTCAAAATCCCCATATTGTGCAAGATATTCACACTGTACTATTGCCACTAACAAGGCGAGGTTTGTGGTGAGAATCTGGTCACCGTATAGTCTTGATTTATAAAAGAAACAAGTCAATGTGTTAAGAAATTAAGTCAGGGTAAGAGAGGGATCAAATAGTATAGTGTGGAAATGTATATATGTTGGAAATAGGCCAATCCAGGGGTCCTCATATGACTGTGGTGAATGGCCAGTGGAGAGACAAAGTAGACTAGGACTGAAGAGTGAGCAACATGAGTCTCCTTAGGATCATCCGTTCCAGTGCCCTCAGTTTACAGATGAGCTCCAAAGCTCACAATTGGATTGCAATGAAGAGCATGCCAAGAATTGAGCTGAAAGACCCCTAACCAAAATGTAAGATTCCTCTCAGGCTTATGGTCTTGCCTCTTTACCACACAACTTCTGTGGCTAGCCCTTTAAAATGATTCTTGATTTCCATATTTGTAAAATGAGAGTTTAACAGTTTATGTGTCTCTCCTTACTTTGTGTGGAGGATTCACT